>NW_017728939.1:8324299-8343817 GCF_001723895.1 Crocodylus porosus | reverse complement strand
GAGGGGCGCTGAGGGGGCCCCTAGGTGGCGCCTGCCGGGGGGGAGGCATTGAGGAGGGCTCTGGTGACACCTGGCTGAGGGGGGGATGACACTGAGCGGTGCCCTGCAGGGTGCCTGGCTAAGGGGGGACACTGAGGAAGATCCTAAGGGGTGTCTGGCTGCAGGCGACTGGCATTGAGGAGGCCACCGGGGGCACCTGATAACGGGGGCAGGGGCACTGAGGAGGGCCCCAGCGGGTGCCTGGTTTGTGGGGGGGGGCTGTACTGAGGAGCTGTCTGGGAGCAGCTGGCTGAGAAAAGGGAGCCCTGAGGGGGGTCCGAAGGAGCAGCCCCTCTATAGAGGCCTGTGGGTCGCTGAGGAAGGTGCAGCAGGAAGAGGAAGTGAAGCTCTTCACAACTCCTGGGTCTGTGAGGATGTATCGAGACAGCCTTTCCCTCCACACTGGGGAGTTGCTGTGACACGGCTTATGATTTAAGGCCTGGCATAACTTGGTGGGACTGTAGATTTAGTGAGTGTGTGCAGGGATCCAGGCTTTATGCTGCGCTGTTCATCCCGTGGCCCTTGCCCAGGTAATGGGCTGACCAAGGCAGTTCACTCTTTCCCGCTGCGGTTGCAAAGGGAGGAATTGCAGTCACTCTGCTCTGCACGTTCACTACCGCGCGGGTCACCGTGTTTTCTGCCAGCAGGGGGAGGTGTTTTGGGAGAGGTGCTTCGATCTGCACAAAATGGATCACGTAGTCCTCGTATAGATTATAATGTTTTTAGTAGTTGAAACTGGCTAAAAATAGCTGTTCTTGTTTGGTTTGCTTTGGGGCAAGAGGATGTTTTCAACGATCATCCAGACTTGGTTGTCTAAATTAATTTATTCAGTATCTGTCGGGGAATTTTCATGGCTTTGGTATAGTAACTTCCAGTACTAACTCCTGATGTTGTCCTCAGATCCATGCCTTTGACTTTTGCACAGTATCCCATTGCCTGACGTCCCTCGGCACCCTAGTTATTAACCTATACCCTGCACCCCTGTTGCCGTTGTCTCATGGTTTTTGTCCCATTGGCCTTACTCTAGTCATTGAAGGGGGCTCGTTAGTTTCTGGTGGGCTTAGGCCCACCATCAATATATAACAAATAGTTTTGACTTGAGGGGTGTTCTGCCCAGGGTTCTCCCCATGCCCATCTTGGTGCTGTGCATGGACCATAGGTCATTTGCAGTGATGTGATTCTGATTTCCTCACCCCATCATTCTACTTTCCACTTTCTGTGCACGTTTGATACTAAACCAGAGTATTGGTGAGCTGCCACTGCTGAAACTTGGATGAAAACTTCAGGGTCCCTCGAAATACTGGTTTATGTTCCTTGCACTTGAGGAAACACTACACCTACTTAAGTAACTCGGATGTTGCATGAAAACTGTTTATGTCTGGAGATCCTTTTGTGTTTAGAAACGTAATTGGTCATCAATGCATGAGCTTCTTTGTGATTATTAAGTGAGGAACGAGGAGGCCCTTCTCCTGTACGTGGGTTTCTCTCCCCTCCCCAGCAAGATAGCTAATGCGTGCTGGTTGTTTGCACACAAGATAGCTAAGTGACAACTCTATTTGATGTTGCTAGTTTACCTCCTGATAAAACTTTTACTCTGGTTTTACAGTGGGATAATTAACTATCAGTAGTTACCTTGTGGTAAAAACATTCCTTTTTTTATTGTCAGTTAACATGCAATCGAACATTCTTCAAGTCCATCTTATTTTAGGGCTCTTCCACACAGGGGAGCTAGTGTGGAATAATCTAGGGGTGATTTTAAATTGTAGTAGCCTTTTTTGTACTTACTGTGTGCATGCTCTGGCCTTGCCCAGCTAGGCTGCCTCATGTTCTGGCAGCAGATGGCAGTGGCAACCATGAAAGCCTGTGCACACAGATGTGCTTCTGTGGCTTTTCACAGCTCCACTCCGCAGCCCTGCCACCAGAATGTAAGCACACCCTGGCAAGGCAAAAAGGATGCAGCTGGCAGGAGGTGCTGGGTTATCTACATAGGCCTTCAGCTTGCTGCCAGGTGGAAGCAGAAGTCTCATTCCTTGGCAGAGGTGGAGTAAATGCAAGCAAAAGGGAGAGTTGTGGCATCACAAGGGAGACTTGGTGTGAAAGTGCTTAAATTTTTGCTTGCAAAACTTTGTAATCTAAACTAGGCCTCTTATTTAAGGCTGATAGTGAGGAATAGCTACTGTGCTTTAAATTCACACCCTAGACTTTTCCATATTTGGTTCCTCTTTAAACAAATCCTTGAGATGGCAGAGATATCCACTGCTGTAAAAGGGAAATCTGGTAACTTAATTTTGTTTAGCAGAGTAAAAACCTCAAGATATCATCCTCAATTCAAAGCATTTACAATCAGTCTTCTGTATTTAATTGAGAGCCCAGGGCATAACTGTAACAAGTGGCTGTTTTCTCTTGGGCTGCTGTTCATTTAGTAGTTAGATAGGGGCTTCACAGATATTCCCTAGGGAGACTCTTTAGCTTTTTCTCTGGTTACCTTTAAGCCTTTTTTATATTTAAAATTAACCCTACTTTCAACATGGGTGCTGTTGCCTCCATACAAGATTCTGTTTTAAGTGAGGAAAACTGCAGTTTCACTCCAAATAATGTTAATCTCCAGTGGAGATTGTGTCATTCTCTGTCTATCCAGAGACTTGTATTGGTTCAAGTACACTGATGGCCGAAAGTGGAGTTAAATCCCAGCACAGGAAAAGCTTCATTCTACTGCCCTGACAGCCAGCAGAGAAGTTCCTCCTGAATGCTGGGATATGTGATGAAATATTAGATACTCCCAACTGAGTCATCGCAGGCTAGATTGCTTCTACCATGGTTTTGAGTTGTGAAACTAGTTGAACTTTGTTAGTGGTGTGCATATATACATACACACGTAAATCACCTACACAAATGGCATTAGGTGCATCAGCCCAATAAGGGATGTGATGCTGATGGGCCTTTGTGCATTTCAAGCAATAATAAAGGACAAAAATAATTGAGACGATAGAAATTAGGAGTTCTTTCATCTTCAGAGTGCATAGCAGACTAAGTATCTTATTGCCCTCTCTTATTGTTCACCAGGGTAATGATGAATATCTGATTTTCCATTAGGTATTTCCTAACAGTGAATTAGGGAAATATCATTTTATACCATACCATTTTATAGATTAGGAAACTTGGTACAAAAAGGCTTTGTGATATGCTGAGTGAGTCATTGTCTTAGCTGAAATTAGAAGTTCAGAGTGCTGAGCTGCTAGTCCTGCTCAGAAAAATAGATGGTAAAGTTTCCCAGTGAAAATGGGATCCTCTTCCTATGTGGGATAGTTAAAATTGATGCTCACCTTCTGGAAATGATTCTAGAAGTTTTGTAATTTTGAGAAGGATATCATTCAGGGGCATACTGCACATAATGTGACGGGATCTTTCCTTGCAAGATACATGTTCAGTTAATCAAACATCTGTGATCTGCTGGAGGGTCGTGTTCTTTATTACCAGTGTAATTCTTAGATTGTCCAAGGCCTCAGTTAACCTGACTGTGATAACCAAAGTTGCTGTGAATCTAGAGAAGGATGTATGTGCATGAGATAGGGAGGGGAGCCCTTACAGACAGTCAAATTGTGGAACTAGAAAATGACAGGAAATATAGGTCAGCTGCAACTAAACAGCAGGTAGTTTCTGTCACTTTTTTCTCTGCAGTGATACTGCCTGAAGGACTTTCTTTCTACTGTAACCAAATACTTCTTGTTTCCAGGGGATGTTGGAAACTACTATTATGGCCAGGGCCATCCAATGAAGCCCCACAGGATCCGAATGACCCATAACCTCCTGCTGAACTATGGCCTTTACAGAAAAATGGAGATCTATGTAAGTATACGTCTGGCCACTAAATGAGAAAAACAATGCATGTGAGGCTGATGGGAGGTTTACTTAGTCTGCCAAGCTGTCACTTTTAATGCAGAAGTAAAGGGTTTCTGTGCAGACTCTTACACGCTTCTTGGAGAGAAGAACACAGTTAAAGAAAGAAAATGGTGAGGACTGAGTGCAGTGTGAAGACCATTCAGAGATGGGCATTTTCACTTACAGCTTCTGTAGTTTGTTTGGGATATTCTTCTCTCCATGCATGTGATAAATTTCAGTCCTTCTTAGTGCCTCTTAATTACCCTTGGGAAATAGGATTATATTTCCTTTGGGTTCCTTTGCTGGTTTGGGTCCTGGTTGAGGTAATCTTGAGCTTTAAATTTAGGATTGGTTGTGGGAATGGGAAAGGAAGAAAGACTGAATTACAAATAAATGTTGCTGTCTTGTCTGTTACAGCGTCCCCACAAAGCGAATGCAGAAGAAATGACCAAGTACCATAGTGATGACTACATTAAATTTCTGAGATCTATCCGCCCAGATAATATGTCTGAGTACAGCAAGCAGATGCAAAGATGTAAGCTATGCATGTGATACTGCAGTTTCTTCTAATAAGAAGAGCAATCTCTGGGATGCTAGGGACTCGTAACTGAACTGGAGGTTATAGCAAGAATCCTATGAAACTTTTTTTTTCTCCTGCTTTAAGTTCACTTGACAAATCATTCTTTTTTTTTTTTTTTTTTTTTTTTAAATGAGTTTGTCACTAGATTAACTGCTAAAACTTCTAATACGAAGTCCTCCCAGTGTGGTTAGTCCCTGATTTTTCTGATCTTGTTTCTTGTAAAAGCTCTTTCAAATTATTTTCTGCCTTTAAAAATGTCCTGATTTCTCCACTGATATGCTACCAGGATTTTGCATAAGCAACCAACTTTAACAGGGAGGTGTAAGAGGAAAAAAGGTAGTTTTTCAAACTTGGGAATTTTGATTGTCTACAGCATGACACAAAGCTAGATGGTAAGTGCTGAAGAGTCACTGTTTACCTGCTGAAGTTTGTGGTGAAATCTGTGGGTCTGCATAATATTACTGGCATTTCAAGATTGCTGAATCGCTAAATCCTATTGCAGCAGGGAACATCTTGTAGGTAACTTCCTTGCAGTAAGGAATAGAGATCCATGGCATTTATATCTTTTCCTGCACAAAAGTGCAGAACGTTTTATAAGTCAGCATAAAAAGCCTTTATAAACCTTACTCCTTAAATTCAGGACTTTGCAGTTTGACCATTCTAATTCAGATCCAGATCCTGCAAGCATGTGGTGTGCTGAAGTCTGTTTGAATCTAGTGCTGGTTCTGTGGTGGGGAGATGGCCAGGACCAGGCAGAAGTACTGGACGTGGATGTGAAAGTACTGGATGGTGATGGTTTGAGTTGGTTTGTTGGACTGTAGCTTCCATGTTCTGTAGGTCAGAGGTGATGGTCCCTTTAAGCCTCTGAAATCTATCAATCGGAGAATGTATTGTTTTGTGTCTGGAAGAATCTTTTGGTGGCCTGTAGTTATAAAAACTTATTTTTTCAGACTGCAGTTCTGTGCTAACATTATTCACAGATTAACATGGAATGAGCTATATAACTTCTGGCTAGTCTTAACAAATAAAAATGCCAGGAGGATAGTTGGATGGTGTTGCCATCCTGCACATTATTTCTCAAAACCTGTAACATTGTTTCATAGGTTTTGTTTTGTATGAAGTGCATGTGATAACTCTTCCAGAGTGTCAAAAGATTATAGTCTAGAGAGGCTTATATGCACTTCCAGTAGTACCGCGAGTGAAATGCATACAGGGCTCTGGCAACAAAGTTTAACAACTAAAGGAATGCGTAATGTGTGCCACAAGTACAGAAGGATTTCTTAGAGTAAGTAATATGCCTTGTTATACTGAAGTGCCTGCTTACACCAACCAAACTGTTTACCCTGAGACTGGAATGGTTCATCACTACCCAGGCTAGTCTCCCTTTGGTAAACTCAGCATTTTCAGTACTGTATTTCCACAAAAGGGTTTCACTTTAAAGGAACTACAACAAATATTTTTAAATAGTTGTGGGTGTGAGAGAAAAGTAAAGCGATTCATAGTTAATCCTAATGGCTCCCCTCCCTCCCTCACCTTAAAAGTGGTTGTCAAATATTAGCTGCTGTCTAACCACAGAATTAATCCAGTAAGCCTAAAGTTGGGATGAAAGCAGAAGGTGGTGGGACTGTACCCTCCATGTTCAGGGGTGGTCCCCAGTGAAGAGTCTAGCCACTTTGCTGTTCTTCGCTGTTGGGAAGGAGGATTCTGGGTTTTTTAGAAAGATGATTCCATCTTTCATATTGGACTCTTGACTACAGGGTAACTGAAATATGAAGCTCCGTGTCCCTCTAGCTGTTTTCTCCCATTCCTTTCTTTCTTTCTGTCTCTTTCCCACTTCAGAGTCTCATGCCCACTCTAAGGGGATTGGTATACTCTGCTAAATTCCCTACCTAAACCTCCTGGATTCTTTGAAGGCTGTGGTGGGATGAGAGATCCATGTAAATTAATGGTTGTGTTATGGGCGACTGCATATGTAGATGCAGACGTTTTTGCCAAGCAGCAGCTGAGTGAGACTCTCAAAAATGGTCAGTTTTTTTGCTGCTGTCTGTGGGATTCTAAATGGCAGTAGTGACTATGTGCATTATTTTTACACTCACTCTGTGCCCTGGCACCGTCTGTCTGAAGACTCAGGAAGTTTATTCTGTAACCATAAGGACAAAAGATTTAATGTGTTGTAATTTGAAAGCCTATAGTCTGTAGAAAACTATGACTTAAGTCTTCTCCATCAGCAGGGAAAAGCTTACAACCACCTCTTGGAGTGGATTTTTTGAGCTCTGCTACTTGCCATTCCCTACTGAAATAGTTGGCAAAGCTGGAGCATTCGGAAACATAAGAACATAAGGAGTGCTGTACTGAGTTAGGCCAGTGGTCCATCTAGTTCAGGCTCCTTCCTTGACACCCTAGTTATTAACTGTTGATCTGCACTTCTGTTTCTGTTTTATTGTCCTTTGTCTCAAAAATTAATTTGTTTATACATATAGTGGCCTCCCCCCACCCATGGAAGGAGTAGTGTAGCCTCTGGTTGGCTTGGGTCCACTGCCAACATACAACCAACAGATCTGTCTCTGACAGTAGCTGTAGTAGATGCTCTGAAGGGAGAGTATATGAACAGGGCATGTCTAGAGTGATCCATCCCTTGTCGCACCCTGTTTGACCTCCACCGTCTGGTTCAAGGATGTCGGAGGGTACATCTCTGACTTTTGTTTAATAACTATTAATAGACCTGTCTTCCATAAATTTGTCTAATCCCCTTTTGACCTTGGCTTTCTTATCTGTCTCTACAATGTCCGGTGGCAGCAAGTTTCACAGGTTTAGTTAGAAGCTGATAAATAGAAAAACTTCCTCCTGTTTGTGTTAAACTTGTCTCCTGTTAATTTCAGCAGGTGTCCCTTAGTTCTTGTATTCTGGGACTTTGTGAACATCAGTTCCCTGTTCACTTTGTCCACATCCTGCATGATTTGATGGATTTCTATTACATATCCCCTCAGTCCTCTTTCCAAACTGAATAGGCTGTTGCTCTAAGGGTAGTGAGCTGAGTGAGGCTTGCATCAACTGACAACAAAGACAATAACGTCTTCAGTGAAGGATGGATTGCTTGAATATTTAATTACATCTGTTAGATTTATTTGTTTCTAAGGTATTTGATTCTAAGTGCACTCAAGTCCTTAAATTAGACTTGCAGCATAATCTTTGCATCTTTTGTGTAGACTTATCCTATTAACACTACCTCTGTTTCTATTTTTTCAAGTCAACGTTGGGGAAGATTGCCCCGTGTTTGATGGATTGTTTGAGTTTTGTCAGCTGTCTGCAGGAGGATCTGTTGGTAAGCTCAAGAATCATCTGTTTTTGTTTTAGGAGGATGTATATAATTTGTAACTTAGGGAAATGCATATATAATATGCAACTAAAAACCAACCTTTCAGATTCCTTAGAATAATTAGGCTGATAGTTTACAATCATTGCCCAGCCTTGAGGCATTTGAATTGGGTTAGTGATTTGTTAGTGATTGAGAATACTTTCATGTCCATGGATAAGGCCCAACACACATGATTAAGTATATGATCCATAATCCAAGGGTCACTTCAGTGGAAATGCTGGAGAATCTCTGTGCATAGAATCACAGCGCTGAGAGTGACATCCTTTCCATAAAGCTGGGACTTTTTATAAAGATACCTTGTTTTAGTTTGAGTTGAAAAAAGCATTTTCCTTACTGTATTACTGAGAAACTGTTTTACTATACAGTTTCCTAAACTTTCTGGATGCCATCCTCACACCGTCTCTCATCCCTTAGAGTCTCAGAACAACAGAGACTCCCTATGCCTGAAGAAGGGTGACTGCGCCTGAAAGCTTGCTATGAACTTTTTTCCAACTACTCAGTTGATCCAATAAAAGATATCACATCTACTCAGAGAACCTTGCCTGCCTGTATCTTCACACCGTAGACTTCTAGGAATTCTTATTTCCTGTGTTAAAAAAAAAATATATTTTTGTATCTGCTTCTGTATATGACACTTCTGAAGTGCCTATCCCAGTCCTGCAAAAAGATTAATTTCTGCAGATCCTTAGAGCCATGAAAAGTTCCTTGGAGTCAGGGGAAGTGTGGGAGGCAGAAATCTCTTTGCTTGTATTCAAAAGATCAGAAATCGAGATGTGTTAGAGAGAACCTTTGATTACTGGTTCTTTTTAGAAACCAGTAAATCCAGACTGTGCTTGAACTATGAACCAGGTTAACAAGGTCTAGAGAACTTTGGGTCTGCTTTCAAACCAAGCCCTGTTTATACTAGGAATTATGAGTGAGAGAGGTGCAGATCTTATGCTTCATAAATGAAAGCATGGTCTGAAAATCTGGACCCTTCCCAGTGCCTCTACAGCACATTGTAATCTCTCTTCTGCAGAGAAAATAATAAGCCTTCAGCTTTGGTTTTCCTGTTTCCCATTGATCTGTAGGAAAAACATGGTGTTTAAACCTCCTAAGTGTTTCAACTGGATGTTACAATAACATAGGCATACAGACCCACGATCAAGAAGGGCCTGTTGCCTCTGTTCTCAACGGTCTTTGTTGTCCTTCATGCTAATGTTTTGCACTTTTTCCTACAGCCAGTGCTGTGAAGCTGAACAAACAACAAACAGATATTGCTGTGAATTGGGCAGGAGGCCTTCACCATGCTAAGAAATCAGAGGCTTCTGGTTTCTGTTATGTCAACGATATCGTCTTAGCCATCTTGGAACTGCTAAAGTATGTGTGATACTTCTTACCCTTTTTGTGTCTGTTCTGCTGTGGTTTCTTTGGGCTTTAGCGTTTTTTTCTTTCTCACTTAGCTCATATCTATTGCTTTGTTAGCTGTGTATGTTCTGGGAAGGGCTTATTCAGGTATCTTCAGAGACGTGATGCCTTCTTTTCAGCCAGAGTTGTCATAATTATGGTATTATGCAGTAGGAAAGAGTCCTGGGCCACTCTGATATTGCTATTGGGTGCTGCTTTTCCACAAAAGTGGCACTCCTGTAATTTGTGTCCTCTTTGTTACAACTGACACCTTCTGGCTCCAAACAGCTCTAAAAAAGAGGCTTGGAAGTGAAACACACAGTCCATTGGTTGAGTCTGAGTAAATGGAGTTGACGTCAAACATCAGTTGCAGCAGCAAAAGCCACTTTCTGGGGTTTTTTTGGTTCTGTTCTGCTGTCATCTGGTTCAAGGTGCTACTTCAAGCTCCAGATCTCTTGCTTTGAGACTCCAGAGAGACAGCAAGCTGGCATTGGTACAGCCTGGGGATTAGCACCAAGTTTGTTTGCTGTCCTCTGATTTTGCTCTGTTGGTGAAGGCTGTTTCTATTTGGAAGAAATACAGCTTTTTGATTCCCTTCTGATCCTAGGTACCACCAGAGAGTGCTGTATATAGACATTGATATTCACCATGGAGATGGTGTGGAGGAGGCCTTTTATACCACAGATCGTGTCATGACCGTGTCCTTCCATAAATATGGAGAATACTTCCCAGGAACAGGGGACCTACGGGTGAGAATTAATGCTTTGCAGAAGCTTTCCTGGAATTTGAGCTGTTTTATCTATTCACTAATTTCACTAAAAACACTATTTTCCTTGTTTGCTTTTTAAATATGTTGTCCCCAGATGGCAGCTTATGTTAACTGGAAATATGTATGTGAGACAACTGGCTTTGTTCTTGGAAGGGATGCTTTGTCCCTATGATCATTTCTGTTGCCTAGTTAGCTGTGTATCACATTGTCTTTGTGACTGATTATGCAGTAATGGTGCTCAGGCAGTAGTTATGCTACAGCTTTGTAGTTTGATTATGCTCAGAAAAGAGACTCTGAGCATGGTATCTTGGTGTCCCTACTTTTTTTCTTTTCTTTTCCTATAGACCCAGAGTGATATGCAGGGCATCTAGCATCTTGTGTGCATCTCCTGTCACAGCAGGATGCCTTTGCTGTGGCTTCCTGAAATTGAACTTCTCATGACATCAAAGTGCATTGAATAGAGGGTCTTTGCTTGTGGACCCTCGAAGAATTTGCCATAATCTAGTAATTGGGTCCCAGTGTAAGGCTTATCTGCTTGGACTCCTTTTTTTTAAATGAACCCTTCAATAAAACCCAAGGTCTATATGACTTGCACATCAAACTCATTGACTCCTAGTTGAATATTTGACTTAATGCTAAGGCATTGGGCATCAGCTGTATAATAGAATACCAAGATGCTGTGTTACTCCGTTTCCTGATTGTAGTCTCATGTTGCTTTCCATGGTAAGATTAATGAACTGAGTGTTGTGGGCCAAATGCATCCATTTAAGCCAGGACTGCATCTTTGTTGCAATCAGCAGACCCCATCCTCTTACGCCAAGACAGAATTTGTCACCAAGTGTCTCGGCTTGGATTCTGAAAACCCTGGTGGACTCTCCAACTTCCCTTTTTCAAGTTGGCATATGGTGTGTGTATTGGGGTTTGGTCTCTGGTGACACTTTGCTCTTTCCTATTGTTCATTCTGTTAGGATATTGGTGCAGGCAAAGGCAAATATTATGCTGTCAACTATCCCCTCCGGGACGGGATTGACGATGAGTCCTATGAGGCAATATTCAAGCCGGTAAGCCTCTTTCCTGAGTAAAGTCTCTGTGGGATGATGCTTTGTAATGTCACATATTGATGATGAGGGGAGACCGTTCCGTACTGTAAGAGTTTCTAGAGTTCTATTTTTGCCGAGTGGTTGTGGTCATTCGTGAGCAGAGTTTTGTCTGAAAGATCCCTGATGTTGCCTGCATGGGGTGGAGACCGACAGCTTCTAAAATGCTGGAGATATCTCCATATCAGCAGCTGACGTGGTTTTTGTGTTGCTGTGACATGGTCTCGTGGGAGGGTGTAACAATGGATTTCTTGTCCAGGTGATATCTAAAGTGATGGAGACGTTCCAGCCCAGTGCAGTTGCCCTGCAGTGTGGATCAGATTCTCTGTCAGGGGACAGGTTGGGCTGTTTTAATCTGACCATCAAAGGTAAGATACTCTGTTTCTAAAACTGATCTTAAGGAAAGGTCAGACATGTAAAGTACAGTATCTGCTGGCACTTGCACGACTGATATAATCAGACTACATTGGAAAGCTTGCTGTCCCTCACCTCATGAAGCTATTTCCTGTTCCATATGCTGCAGGTCATGCCAAGTGTGTGGAGTTCGTAAAGAGTTTTAATTTGCCCATGCTGATGTTAGGAGGAGGTGGCTACACAATCCGCAATGTGGCTAGATGCTGGACCTATGAGACCGCCGTAGCTTTGGACACTGAAATTCCAAATGGTAAGGCTGGTGATGTCTTGTAGCAGAGATCAGGGAAGCTCAATTGCTATGAGCAGGTGTGGGAGATCTGTAAAACAGCCCAAGACATTTCACTAGCTGCAAAATTCTGCTGTGGAAGTCTTTTCTGACTCTGAACTGCTGTTGCTTGTTTACGTGTCCTATTCTAGTTCTCCCCCACAGAACAAAATACCCAGTGCTATGTCACTGAAATGAGTGGGTCTTCCACTGAAATCTATTGTGAGCACTTCACAGAGTTTGGTCCCACTGTTCCTCCCAAAGCAAGTGTTTTTTTTTTGTTTGTTTGGTTTTTTTGGGGGGGGTTGTTGTTTTTTTTCTATTGCCTACAAGTGCAAGTGGGGTTTGAATAGTTGCTGGACCTGTATTGAAAATCAGTGTATCTCCTGGTTTTAATCCCCATACAGAGCTTCCGTATAATGACTATTTTGAATACTTTGGACCAGACTTTAAACTTCACATCAGTCCTTCAAATATGACCAATCAGAACACCAATGAGTATCTTGAGAAGATTAAGTAAGTGCTTGTATCTGCGAGCTACATCAATTCCATTACACTTGGGGCTTGTTTCTGTGAGTGACTGTTCTTACATAGGCTGTTCTTGTCTGCTCTGGTTGTAGGCAGCGTCTCTTTGAGAACTTACGGATGCTTCCTCATGCCCCTGGTGTCCAGATGCAGCCAATTCCTGAGGATGCTGTTCAGGAAGATAGTGGAGATGAAGATGAAGAAGATCCTGACAAACGCATTTCAAGTAGGTGTCTGCCTGTAGGTATGAGTTGGCTTGTCTGATTGTAAATCAGGCTGCTGTAAGCTGAACGGGATTAGAGAGGTCATAACAAGTACAGTCTTTGGGTTGAACCATAATATTTATAAAAGAAATGCATGACTTACCTTGACCTTTATCCTTCTGTTTGAGTAATTTGATTGTGCTCCTTTTGTTTGATTTGTCATCAAACAAGTATGCAGCGGTAGGAGGTATCCCCTGCATTGGTGGAGAGGTACTGCTGCCAGATAACTTTCACAATGAATGCATCTTGATTTTAATATTGGAGTTCAGACAATGCCAGTGCCTCCATATGGTGAACAGCTGTGACAAGCTGCCTGCAGTTGGAGTCTAGAATTTTGGTGGATAACATCTTTTAATGGACCAGCTGCGTGACTGGGATAGACAAGCTTTGAGCTATCATGGTACCCTTTCTTGGATCTCTGGAAGAGAAGCAGTTGGAATGTCACATTCTGATTCAAGAAGTTGCCAATTAAGAGTGAAATCACCATCTTGTATATCCTGACAATCTAATGTCCTTTGTACCTGGTAGTCCTATTTTCTCATTGTAAAAGTTTAGTTAACCTGATCCTTTTGGCAGGTCTAGTCATCCTGCTGTAAACCTCATCCAAAGCCTGTCGGTTGGTTATCGCATCCTGATGCTGGCAGATGGAAATGATTGGCATAAGGTGTGACACTGGTAGTCATGTTATTGTTAAGTTTCTTGGCATGGCGGAGCATTCCACATGTGACTGTATCCATAAATGTGTAATGCTTTGCAGTCCCTGAGCTCTGGCGTGTTTGATGTAGCTTCTGCCTCTTTGTTCTCAGTCCGCAATTCTGACAAGAGAATAGCCTGTGATGAAGAATTCTCAGATTCTGAAGATGAAGGAGAAGGTGGTCGCAAAAATGTTGCCAACTATAAGAAAGCCAAGCGTGCAAAAACAGAAGAGGATAAAGAGGAGGAGGAGAAAAAAGGTAGGCGTAATATGGAAACTCAGTATATTGAGCCTCTTTGGGGTTGCCAGGCCAGCTGTCTGTGACAGGAATGTATGTGGGGAGCAACATTTCACTCTTCATCACAGGGTTCTGTTTCTGTGATTTGCCTTTTTATAGGTTCCCCCAGTTCTTGATGGGTTAAGTTTTAGGGTGTGGGGGTATATGTGCTGACATCCTTATTGGTTTCACTGGGAATATTAATAGCTGCTAGAGATGGACCTGGCTTCAGGGGAAACTCACAGCAAATAGAAGGTCATCACAACAAACTCCAGCAACTTGCAGCATAGGCTGGGGTGTGGTCCATGAGTGCCCAGTTTTTCCAAGGCTGGAGAAGTTTGTTTTGTTTGTTTTGTTTGTTTTGTTTGTTTTGTTTGTTTTGTTTGTTTTGTTTGTTTTGTTTGTTTTTTGGGGGGGACACACACGACTCTTTATTTGAGTTTACAAAGGTTAACTCTGGTCTAGCAAATTTAAAGCGTACCCTTGCCTCAGCGTCTTGCTTATCACTACAAGAATAAAACATTATTTAAGTTTTGAGACAATGTCCTTAAACACTTCTTTGCCATTTTTGTCACTATTCTGGTACAGCAGTTTTAGTGACAAATAATCATCACCTTTGCTAAAGCTTTGACATGAGATTTTTTTTAAGATTTGGTGGGGGGGAGGAAATGCATGTGTGAATATGAACATCCTGGTTTTCCTGTTTCCTTGAGGTAAGAGGCTCTGTGACTCTAAACTCCTTGAAAATACCACCTATTCTCAGGTGTCTGCCCCAGTTCCCATTACAGTGGTGCATTGCAATAACATTTTCTTAGAATGTCTTTCATTGAGAAGGCACTGGTAATGCTTTTCATTGACATCATGGGGGTGATTCTCTGAACTCTACCTTTTTAACAGGCCACGTGTCAGTAAATGCAGCCTGAGTCACAAAAAATGAATGACATAATTGTTGCAGCCTTCAAAACAGCTAGCCAAAAGTTACAATCTTGAGCTTCTTGTGATCTGGTATAATAAAATAAGTTACCAGTCTGGTAAAGTCTGTATCCTTCGTTACTGGCTGCTTCTTTACTGGTCTTTTTATATTTATTTTGTTTCTGGGGCAACTCCTATATTCACAACAAATCCTAGTGACTAATTGAAGGCCAGTTGAAGACGGTTTCAAGGATACAGAAGTGGCTAAAAGCAGGTTAATGGCCAATACCATGACTTCATGTGATGTGCTTGGCCCCTTTCTTAAACTGGACCTGGCTGTTTCCAAACTTTGTCAACCGCAAGCAGATTATCTGGTGCTATTTGGATTCTCTTTTCTGCTGTAACTCTGAAAGTGATTTCCTCACCAGTGATCTTGTTTTCCTGCAGTCAGAGCTTCTGACTGGTATCCATTTTGACTTGCTGGGCTGATGCCTGGTTGGTGTCTCCCTGCCACTTTGTTATGTAGAATTTCTCTTTCCTAGATGAGAAAGAAGAGGAGAAAACAAAAGAGGAGAAAGCGGAACCTAAAGGGTGAGGATCCATTTGTCTGAACAGTAGTGAAGCTGCCTTGTTTGTACTTGTGCATTTCTGTTCCCCACTTTGGGTTGCAGCATGACTTAATGGTTAGAGAAGGGTCATGGAAACTGGGATGGATGGAACCAATACCATTACTTTGTCAAAAGTTCCCTGTGAAGTTCAGTTTTTCTATCTTACCTGTTCATTAAAGACGGTACCAGATTCATTTTGGAACTAGCACTTTGAGATCCTTAGATGAGACGTGTTAGATAAATATGAAATAATTTTTTTAGGCAATGGTTTTAAAACTCAAGGGTATGTATGTGTAAGATAGAGATGGGCATTAAAGCATGATAAGCTTCTTGGGACAGGACCTATGGGTGAAAGCTTTTAGTACGTTGCTATAGCTTGTTTTTTGTCTCAATTGCTTGTTTAACTTACACTCTCCATTCTTGGTTCTACAGGGTAAAGGAAGAGACTAAATCAGCCTAAGATGACTGCAACTGGACAATACCTGTCAGTACATAGTTATCATAGGTTAGCTCTTCTGGTTGCCTCCCATTCCATAGGATTTATATTTTATATATGTTTCTGTATATATTTCTATATAAATATATAAATGACTTAAGAACTGTAAATTATTCCTCGCTGCACTCCGCTGAGAGCAGATGGGGAGGATTCTGCGGAGTAGACAGACCTGCACTGCCCAGAACTGGCAACTGGGAAGTTTTGCTCTTGCCTTCCACTGCCTCCTTGGTGTGTCTTTTGAAAAATCACTTTCCTTCCCTTACAGTTTCTTTTAAGATAACAGTCTTCTGGAGAATAATAATTTAAGTAGAAGTAGTATCTGAATTTCAGGTTGGGTGGAAATATGGCCATGAAACTTTGTGGGAGATTTTGAATTCCCAAACTACACCTGTGAGAGACTGCTCCATAGAGCCCATCTGATTTTTGCCATGGCAAGTAACTGCAAGCTGGTGCCACTTCTCAGGGTCAAATAGTGCAGTTCTTGAAAAGAGTTGGCTACCTACCTGCAGCAAATTTTGTTGAAGGAGTTGAAGCAGCTGAAAAGTAAATCTGTAAAGCTCTCTGGTGCATCAGCTCAAGAGCCTTACTGGTACAGATCTGGAGAGTCCAGAACGAAAATCACCTTAAGTCTGTTAAGATTTTTTTTCCAAGTGGATACTTCCAAGTCAAATTAGTGTGGCAGCATTATGCATCTTAAATGAGAGGAGGGCTCTAAAGAACACTTTAATTTCTTTTACCTAAATCCTTGTATGTGGAGGAAATGTTACTGTCCCTTACTGTCCTGCTTAGGTCTCCCTGCTCTTTTCCCAATCAGCTACACATGCATGTATAGCATGTATTCTGAGTGGTGAATGTTGGCTGAAACCACTACAGAAATTCCCATGTCATCCAAACCAAATTTGAACAGAGCCTGCCTGAAGCCTCTCCTCAGTGTTGCCACTCACTGAAATTTCTCACCTGCTGTGAAGCACAAATGATTTTTTAAATTGGACCTTTCTTCTTGCTGTCTTGGCCAATAATTTTGGAGAACCCTTTGAATCTGCAGTCTGGAGCTACTGTTTTTGTAGTAGAACAGCAGATAGGGCTTTGTATCTTTTTTTTCACTTTTTTTTCTACCCCCTCTCCCCCCAGGGTTTCTTGAGCACAGGACTGGTCTTTACCTCATATCTCACTAATTACAACTGATCATTGGATGAGCTTTCTGTGAAATGCTTCACTGAGCTCCAGCCGTGCAGAAGTTTTGCAGACAGTTTTGACTCGCTGCTCTCCTTACTCAGGGGGATACTTCTGTCCACAAGAGGATCTGTACCTCCCACAGAGCGCTGCTGATAGTTTCAACTCTTAATAATGCTGCTAACTTAACACAGGTTATTTTTTAAATGTTTTATTTTTTTAAGTACTTTTTTTTTCCCCCCTTTCCACCGTGAGTTTTTAGTCTCTTGAATCGGAGTGATGTGCAGCTTCTCCTGCTCTTCAGTGTTTGTATGCAAAGTGAGAGAGATCAGTGTATCTGTGTGTCTGGGAGAAAAATGTTGTGGTTTTTTAAAGATGCTTTTATTTTGAATTTTGAAAATCTTTGTAATAAAACTGGTACATTTCTATATTGGTGTGAATTTACCCTTTTGCGGCGAGGAGAAATATGAGAAGAGGGAATCTGTTCTGTCTTTACTCTTGAAAAATAGTGGAGTAAATCATTAGTGACAAGTTTAATAGATCACTGTTAAGAAATGGAAATTAGAGGCTTTTGACAAGATTGTTTATGCTTTTAGCACATTCTCTACCTTGATCTTTAAGGGCAAATGGAAGCTCTGGCTTCAGCTTGTTCACTAAAGCTTGTAGCATGCTGAACTTCCTGTGACCTGCACTTAACATAGCCCTACTTTTTTTGCTCCTTTCCCCCTTCACTGATGGTCTGGCACTTTTTTTGTATGTGGCCTTTACCCAGTTACTTGTTTCTTCTAAATTAAAAATTCTCTTCCTCTCACTCCTGCACAAAAGCTAGTTTGGGATGCCATTGATTTTTTTGCTTTTTTCCCCTTGCATTCTACGTCAAAGATGAGAGGTGTTTCTTCTCTGATCCCTTTAAACAGGAAATTACAGCTGTGCTTTTATCTAGCAGTATCCTCATTACTGCTGGAGTTTGCAACTTGTTTTGGATTTCTTCTACAGGAGTGGAAGTAGATGAAGTCCAGCTTGTTTAAAAAGTTGTTTTAAGTACTTCAGGAAGCAGACTGAAGCTAAGTGAGTGTCATTTAATTCCAGCTTCTCTTAGCATGGTCTGAAGCAGGGGAATGAATGGTATGGAAAGATTTCCTGGCTTAAGTCAATGATGATCATACAGTACAGTTAAGGAATGCAAGCATCTTAGAAAACCCTTTTTTAAGTTTAACTGGAGTTGGCTTCTGTGCCAGCATGTGAACCAAATTCTTAGACACCTTTTAGCTCTGCCTTTGTGACTGTGGCTTGATTACAGTCAGGGTCATATACTTTTCAAGACAAAAAAAAATGTAGCTTATGTGAGCGTATGAATAAAGCTTACTTTCATCAGCCTGCCAGACCGTTCTCCCTCCCTCAGGTTCAGTCTTACTTAAAATGGCTCCTATATTGCAATATCTAGTTAACCCTATAGGAGTAGTTTGTGGTTGCACGTACTAGCCTACTTCCCAACTGGATTAGGGCAACTGCACAGACACTTAACAAGTCTTTATAAATTTAGTGTTGTAGAAACAGGTGTTTGTGATGGAATCACATGTAATGTAGATAAGCATTGGGTGAGGGCATCTTTTGTCTGCTCTGAAGTACAAGGAATGACATTTATTCATTCACTGTTTACTGCTGGAAGACCATATGGCTTTAATAGCCAATATTAATAGCAGGTGGAGGGTAGGTAATTAGGAAACAAAGTACCTCTGAAAAGACTGAAGCTGTGTAGTTCCAAATATAGGAGTAAATACTGGCTTGCAGACAACAGTCCATCTTAATGGAAAAACTGGAGTTTGTGGTTCCTTGTCAAATAATTAAAGCTAGATTTCCCCCCCCCACCCCGCCCTGCAGTTCCTCTGTGAGAGGGTGGCCTAGTCAGTCAAAACAGGTAAGAGTTTAATCCATGACCGCTTTCAAAAGCAGGCCACAGAGCAACAGTGGTTATGGGCTCTTGTTCCAGACTTATTTGCTAGCAACGGCAGCTTTTAATGAGGTTGTAGTTTTTAAAGGTAAACTTGCCCAATGTACTGCTCATGCCCTCCTTTTCTCATAGCTTGCTTGCTGCTGGAGAACAGTCTTCTACTTGAAGCAAGAGTTGGAGTAGAGGTAGCTGGGAGGAACTAGCAGCACTAAAGGATTAGTTTCACTGGGAAAAGCCTCACCTCTTATGATGATAGGCCCTGAGTAGTGCCACAACTCACCCATGCTAAAGGCTTTAGTGAGTGATTGAACTGAGCTAAAAAACAAAACATTCTGATACTCCAGATAAGTCTACCTCAGCAGAGGAATACTACAGGAGGCAAGGACCTCAGTTACCACCCATTAGTTGAAAGGTCCATTGCAATCTGTTTAGAGCCACACCAGTCTTGTTCAGAGAAGGGTTATCATTCTTTTTTGGAGAAGATTATTCAGGATCCATGCAAAAGGAACTCAAGTATTGGACAGACACCTACAAAAGTATGTAATACCTTTAGGATATTTTGGGGGGGGGGGGGGGGGGTATAGGGAATTTGAAAAGTCCTAGTCTCTAGATTTAGATCCGTTCCACATCCATTAAGTAATCATGCAGTTCAGAATAGTTACTACCCTGCAACAGCCATTGGGTTAAAGAAGCAGTTACTACCCTTCAGTGGCTGGGACAAAGATGACTCACCAAGCTCACCCATAAAGGGGGCACCATTTATTCCTTTCAAGTGTTACAATAAAACCCATACAATTTTTTTTTTTTTTTTTTT
>NW_017728939.1:8322661-8324199 GCF_001723895.1 Crocodylus porosus | reverse complement strand
GGTTTTAAGCCAATAGTAAGACATTATAAAAAACTAACCAGATTAGCTTTTAAACCATTGGTTTCTATAAAAAGCACAAAATACTTTAAATGAAGTCAGAACCAGGAATGTAAAACTGAGGTGGGGGGATAGTGGGGTAGAAAGAATCCGGTAAACTTCACTGGCTTGTTGGGCTTTGAAAGCTGCTTGGGAGATTAGTTGAAACAAGTAGGCCAGTAGAGATACCACAGTTTGGTGTAATATCTGGGTTCTCAGTAAACTGTCTAAATAAATTCCAGTTATGTCCAGGATTATCTTCCTCCAGAGTTTTAAAGGATTGTGGGGGCAGGGAGGGAAGCTACTCCAAGTTGTAGTGGTGGAAATCCAGATCAGTTTTCTAACAGTGTGGAGTTGTACTAAAGGCGGGGGAGAAATAATTCAGGTGTCTTAATTTTAGAAGGTGTTGTCAGTTCTACTTTGAAGACAGAAGGTGTGGGCAAGTCAGCAAATCCATGGTGTTACTGGGATGAGGAGGATGGCACAAAAGTCTTAAGTTATGATAATGCCAGGTGGGCTCTACTCTTCCTTCTGCTCAGCTGCTGCAAGTGTTGTACTGGGCTCAGGCTCTACAGGTTTTGAGGGCTCCTGTGGCTTAGCCATTTCCTCCTGAGTTTCTCCTGGCTGTGGCTGCTGCTCCTCCTTGGCTTCCCCTGCTTCTTCATCTTCCCTTTTAGGCTCTACTTCTTGCTGCCCTTCAGCAGCAGGAGCTGCAGGACTGTTCTCTGCTGCAGCAGCTTTTTCCTCTGCCTTCCCCTCCGGGGTTGTAGTGGTCTGCTCGGTTTCACTGGTAGAACAAGTGGGGTTCTCCTCTCCTTTGGCTTCTGCTTTGTCCTGCTCATCGGTGGGAGAGGACACGGAAGAATCTCCACCCTCTTTCTTGTTCTTCCTGAAGGAGATCCCACTCAGCTTGAAGGACTTCTTGAAGGAGAACTTCTTCTTCTTCTTGGGGGTTTCCTTGCAGGGCACAGCTCCCTCAGGTTTGGCCTCTCCACCTTCAGCAGCGGGGGCTGGTTCAATGACATCTCCGCTGGCAGACTCTGCCTTGGCCTCCTCTTTGACCGGTTCGGCAGATCCATTGCCATTCACTGGTGGGGCTTCTCCATCCGCCTTCGGAGACACGTCCCCATTGATCTTCACGTGGCCGTTCTCCTGTTTGGGAGGGAACCGCCAACACATTAAGAAAAAGCCAAGCTGTGGCATCATCTCCAAGAAACTGGAGATGGAGCAGCAACAGCTCCTGCTTAGTTGCTAGCGGGTTGGGGGACAGCCGCCACATAGGATCAGCGGAGGTTGGCTAGGAAACCTGCATTCTTGTCTCATTACATAGCCGGCTGGTGGGAAGGGGGTGGGAACAGGAACCTGGGGTGATCCGGCCAAGAGGCTGGGGGCTGGATTCTCTCCCTGCGCCGGGGGCAAGCCTGGCCTGCCGTTTCCCCCCCTTTTGCTAAGGGCCGTGGGGGGAGACCCCAGCCCTGGGCACCGGCTCCTACGGGACGGCC
>NW_017728939.1:8228958-8322356 GCF_001723895.1 Crocodylus porosus | reverse complement strand
CTTGCAGCTGCAGCAGGCACCCGGCACCCGTGGGTGGGACCTCGCCCGCCCTTTGGGAGCGGGGAAAGGCACCCGGGGGTGGGGGGCATCACCCCAGCCGGGGCCAGTTCTCCCCTCCCAAGTTCGGGGAGGAAGAAGAAAGACGAGGCTTTCCTCCAACAACCGCGGCTCTGTGCACCAGGAGGAGGGGAGGGGACCGCCCCCCCATACACATACACTTTCCAACAGAGACAAGAGGCACCCACCTGGCCATTGGATTTGGAGGGAGAGACCGATACGGCCTCTGCCGACTTCTGGGCGATCACGTCTCCTTTCGCTGCCTTGGAGCCCTGGCTTCCCATGTCTGCGCGATGCACAAGCCAAATCCCCCGCCCGGGAAAAAACAAAAAACAGGGAAAAAAAGAGAAAAAAAGCCCCAAGAGAGAAAGAGAGCGGCTGGGGGGGCGCCCGAGACCCCGCCGCGCTGTCGGCTCAGCGTCGTCCTCCTTCAGGCGGAGGGAGAAGAAGTAGCGCCCGGGCGGCGAAGTCCCGGGCTGCTACGGCCAGAGCCCAGTGCGGAGCGCGCGGGGCGGGGGTCGGGGGCCCCCGGCGGGGAGAGAGCGGCCTGGCAGCAGGCAGGTCCGGCCCGGCTCGGCAGCTCCGCGCACCCAGACCGAGACAATCCCCCGCGCCCGCTAATAAGCTATGGAGCGGGGGCGTGGCGGACATTTAAATGCCCGCCCAAGGGGCGGTGCCGGCTGCTGAGCCCCCCGCACAAAGGGAAGGGCCTGGGCCCCCATGCAGGGGGAGGCGGAGGCCGTGGGGGTCGCCCCCAGCTTGGCCCTGCTCCCCTCGGGAAGCTGTCCAGCTGGTTCCCTCTGCCCCGGAGCAGCTCGCGCACAAAGCCGAGCTCCAGGTGCCGCGGAGCAGCTTGGGCCTCTCGCCCGGTGGGCGGCTTGCCCGGCTTCAAAAGCACGCCTCTGCCTCAGTTGCCGCGCACGTAGGTTTGCTGCACCTCCTCACCCCTTGCAAATCCCTGGATCTGGAAGGAGGCAGCCTGAGGGTCAATATTGTGGCAGTGGTGGCCTTAGGGGCGTTTGGGGCCCCTTCGAGGCTTAATTTTGATGACCTGTAAGCAAGTTGGACATTTGCCCCAAAACTTTGGGGTCCTGGGTGCTTGCCTGGTTTGCCATCCCCTAAGGCTGCCACTGGTTGTAGCCCCCGTGGCCTGGAAGCCATGCCAGGGCAAGGATTTCTGAGGGTGATCTCTTTTGTTGGACTATGTAGCTGGGATGAAGTTAGCTGACCTTTCCCATGCAAGACCTTCCTTTGGGGCCTCTAAGAAGAGTCCTTCTTCTCCCCCCCATGTCTGCTTTTGTGCAGTTGAGGGCACCTGGCATCTGTTTTGTTTCGTAGTTTCCCCCTCTCCATGCACATACATCTCTTAGCCCCAGCTGAGCCAGACTTTTCTTTTTTTTGCTCTTTCTTGAGTGGATCTTTCATAGGGCAAGATGAGAGAAAAAAGGCATTGAGCAAACTAGCAAGATGTCAGAGTAGAAAACCAGCCCCCAAAATATCCAGGGCTGAGGGCTGCAGGTGAACCTACATGGAACTTTTTCATTTGCATTTGCTGAAGTTTCCCATTGACGTGGCCTCTGCCATCACTGGCAAGCAAGGTTAGAACTTGGTGAAGGAAACCGGACCAGGGGCTTTGTTTCCGGAGGTACTGAGCCTCTGGTGTCCCTCAGCTGGAACAGATTATGCTCAGCACTTCTGCCAATCAGGCTAGGAGTCGGGTTCAAATTGGCCCCGTCTGGTTTAAAACGGCCACAGTTGATGCTACCAGCCCTCCCACGGGAAGCAGCAGGGAGGCTCAGGGTGTCATGCTCCAGTGAAAGCTGTTTCCCAGGCATCCAACAAAGTGAGGTAGCCCCCATGCATCTCCTGCCTTATAAAAAGCACGGCGTATGGGTAGAGAATAGGTAAGTCTGAAGAGTTGAGGTTAGAGTATCATGGTCCCAACAGGTTGCTCAGCTACTGGGCCTTGCTACTCTGCTGTCATGCTTCCTGTGGGGGTCATTTAGCAATTGCACAGCAGCTTTGCATTCCTGCAGGAGTGAGGTGCTCCCATCTTGCTTATCAGGGACTGATCTTGTACTTGTGTGCTTCATTCCTCCCTAGCCTCATAGTTATCCTGGCTTTGGCCAGCAAAGGAACAAGATCGGTGTCTCCCTGCAAGGAGTTAATGCTTAGCCTTACTTGGCTCTACGTGTAGCTTTAGCTTCCAGGAGCAGGACAACCTAGTGCAACCAGCTGTGTGCTGCTGCAATAAAGGGGTAGGATCAAGGCCAGCATCTGGGCTGGAAAACAATGGCATGTTGTATTTGTTTTACCAACAAGGTCATGTTTTGTCTTCCCTTCCCCCGCCCCCCACTGCTGGAGCGAAATATCTGTGTTAATTAAAATAGACCTCATCTTCCTTATTGACTCTTGGTTGTCAGTTGATAAAGCCTTTGAATGGGTGCCATGTGTCTTTTCATTTGTCCTCCTGATCTTTAATCCATATGTTAAAATCTGGAGTTGCCCAATGGGCCATAAGGGCAGTGAAGGGGCCATTGAGGATTTATAGGACTTAACTGAATGCCTCTGTTTAGAATTCTAAATTCTCAAGCCCTTGTGAGCTCCAGAGAGCTGAAGGGTGGGTTTCACTGAATCCCTTAGGCAGCATCAGATAAAAACACTGCCTTTTCTTTTCTTTTTCTTTTTAGTTCAGCACCACAAAATATTTTATTCTTAAAGGAGGAATGTGGGTGCAAAGCTCACTTGCTTTACATGCTGGGACACATGCACACAAAAAGAAAACAGCCAGGGAATATGGTGTTATGGGTGCCTCTTCTCACTGTAGCAGGAGTGTCAGGTCTGCCCTGATTTCTGGGTTGGGCCCGTTCCTGTGCAATCCTCCCCATTGCTAATTCATTTTTCCAAAACTTTCGGAGCATGTTCACAACCGTGTTCACAAACATGGGTGAGTTTACTGCCAGGAGGATTCATTTTCTTCTGTCTCCCCCACAGAATGGACACAGCATGGACAGATGCAGTGCGAGTTTCTCCCACGCTGCATCACCCTACGTATCTGTCCCCTTACCTGGAGAGAGCACCTGGACTAAAGAGAGAATTCAATCCATTCAGTCCTCTGTGTTGCTGGGACAGATGCTGAAGCACGCTGCAGGCCCAGGCTTTGTGGAATGGGACTGATGCCATCAGTTTGCAGAAGCCATCAAACAGTCACGAGATGGTCTAGTCTTCACTGCACCTCAAGCTATGGTAAGCGTAACTATAGTCAGACCTGCACAGCCAGGCGGCATTTACAGCCAACCGTTCAATATTCCATCTAAAAAATGTATCAGCCTTTATGGCCTGTCTAGACCTGCTGCCTGCTCTGTTGCTATTGTTGCCTTCTGAGAAATGGAGGGCAGCTATCCCATGTTGATTGCTTTAGCTGGCAATATAAAGGGCTAGAAAGCTGCAGAGTGTTCTCCCAGGCACCCCTCAGTGTACCCTGGCACAGACATCTGAGAGATGAGAGGACTGGCCAGCCTGAATTCAAAGACATGAGTAAATAGGCGGGATAGGCAGCAGTGGCAGGACATGTCAGATCCCACATGCAGCCTGATTGTTATGTTAATGAGAACCCAGTCTTCAGGCAAGGTCAAAATGCAGGATCCTTTAGTTGTCTGGGGGCACTGATTGGTAACAGCTGTAACCTCCGTCACAGTGGTCGGAGCAGAGCAGCTTTTGGAGTTGCTGCTAAGCTTAGCTGGCTTTGAAACTGCGGCACAAAAATGAAAGCTTTTTACCAGTCTTGAGCAATCCACTTTCCCCTTGTGCCTGTTTGTTGTTCTGGCACATGAATATTATGTTCACCTGACTTGTGTCACTCCTGTTGATTATCATGCAAAGTGTGTGCATATGCCTGGCTCCACCTGAAGTCCTGGTGAAGAATTTGGCACTCTAGAGCCCCTGCTACATCTTCAATTGGGGTGGGCAATTATTTTGGGCAGAGGGCCACTTACTGAGTTTTGGCAAGCTGTCAAGGGCTGCATGACAGGCAGCCCAGGTCAGATTAATATTAATTTTCTAAATTTTTTAGGGGCTCTACGGGCTGGATAGGATGGCCTGGTGGGCCGCATCTGGCCCCCAAGCTGCATTTTGCCCACCTCTGCCTTAGATATATCACTCAATTAATTAACTGGTTAAGCATGCAATAAATTTAGACCAGCCACACTGGCAAAGTAATTATCACACTAAAAATGACTGTCCAGCTACAAAAAGAGCCAACCAGCTATCAAGTTAGTGCTTAATATGCATAGCAATTCTGTCGGTGGTTTCTATCGAGCTTTCATTTGAACACGTAGCGGGGCCCTAGAAATGAAATGACAGCCAGAAGAATCAAAACCAGGGCTGGAAACAAGATTGACAGTGAAATGTCTCTCAATCTTGCTGACATTTCCTTGTGTGGGCAAGAGCTGTCCTCCTTCGGTGTGGGTGGAGATAAAGCTGTGTCCTGTAGTTTGCCTTGCCTGTGTTGAGTGCTGTATGTGTTTGTGTTTTGCTGTGGAGGGGCGTCATCCTCTGAAAGTGAGATCTAAGGAGCCGTCCTGGTGTCTCCTGGACACCATTCTCTGCTGCTGCTTTGTGTTCTCTATTACATCTCGTCTATCCCAGCGAAAGTCCTGGTCTGTCTGTGCCAGTCTGTCGGAGCAGGGGCTTTGCTGCATAATGCCTTAATGACTGGAATGGAACGTGGAGTCAGTGGAGCAGGAGTATTGCCTGTGCCTTACCAAACACAATCTAGCCGTTCCTCTCCCTGGTAGCTGTTTGCTAGGAAGGGATTTTCCTCAATGAAGCAATAGGCTGGCAATGTCTGAGTGACAGGGCTTGTTTAGCAGAAGGAAGGGATTTATTGGAAATGAGGGGGGGAACCCCATTCTGAGAGCTGTGTCCCTGGGGAATTGTGTAGCTTCACTGGTGCTACTTGCTGGCTGGAGCGCTGCTCACAGGTTTTTCTCCATCTGTGTCCCCCCTCCCCCCATGCAGAACCCAGATCCCTTTTTCATTTTGCTCCAGGGGAGAAAGTGCTTTACACCCCGCTGCGCCCCTGCCACAGTGATCATGGGCCAGAGCTAAAGTGATGGGAGGCAGATGTGATGTTTCTAAAGGGCAAACTTTAGCATGATTAGCGAGGTCAAGATGCAGCCCTGCTGGGGAGGGGGGAAATGGCCCCTTTCATCATCATCATCGTCATCATGGATACACTAGATCTTGCTTACGTTTTGACAGAAGCTTTCATCGCAAAAGATCGCTGACCACCAAGTCGCTCTCCTTTTAGAAAGGACTTTAAATCGCCTCTTCTTCTGTGAAGCCAAAAAGGAATGCGTTTCCCCTGGATTTCCCACTGTGTCCCATCATCTTGTCTACTCTGTCCATTCTTTGTGTATCGTTGACGCTGGAGTTCACTAGGACTGGGGCTTTTTTCTGCTTGCAGTAGGAAATCTTGCTGCAGTGTCAGTGCTCTGATCTTCACCTGAGATACGCCTGGGACCCTGGGAACTGTGGTCTGCCTGGGTAGCTCTGATTGCAAATTTTGGCCCTTTTCTGACAGAGAGGGGCAGGGGCTGCTTTCTTTTTGTTTTGTATGGGGCAGAGCACATTGCTAGATGGCATGGCGAAACTCTGCACTAATAATCAAAGGGTCTCTGAAATGCAGCTAGCTCTGGGGTGCGGGGCTGCAGCCTGCTTTCAGCAAGGCAGCACCCTGCAGGAGAGTCAAACTCACTGATGTCACTACCAATCCTTTCGCTGCTTTGAATGGGCTTTGGGCAAGTGCCAAAAGTCGCATGGTGCAGCAGACACAGGCAAGTCTACCTGTTTTTTCCATGTGATGCTCATGCCTAAAAGTCCTCCTGGAGGAGATGTCTGTGCTGATGTTACTTTCTGTTTTTAGAGCCTAGTTAAAGCACCAAAGATTATTAATTTATTCCGTGTTAAGTGCTGACAGCCTGCAGGAGACAGACGCAAACATTGTTCCTGCCTGAGGAGCTTAGACTCCAGCTAGAAGGACAGCACCATTTGCAGCCTCACACCCTGACCCTGTCTCCTTTGTTATTCATCCAGCTTGCATTTAAGAATTAACGTGATTATTTATTCATTTATATGGAGTCTTTCACAAGTGTCTTCTCATCTGCTAGTGGATCTTAACTGAGTTGGAGGCAGCCCCACCAGGATAGACAATGCCACTCGGCATAAAGGAGAAGGCTTTCCATTTTGCTTTAAAAATAGCAACGGAATTAGCTAATTAGATCTCTCTGGGGAGAGAATTCCAGCAGGAAGAACACGGGCCAAAGCTGCGCTCCTTTGAATGTGCAGAAGGGAAAGCGTGAACTGGAACATCCTAGCATCGGCATAGCTCAAGTGTGGAAATACTCGGGGCTCTTTAGAGACGGGGCTGAAACCTTGGTGTTTGGAGTTGGCTCCTCAATCCACACCTAGGCCTTTGATGGGCAGAGATTGTACCACTTTAAATGTACCTGTGCGTGGTTCAAGCAGTGCAACGCGTGGATGCAGTTATATTAACAGAGACAGGCTCCTGTTGACACCATGCAAAGGTGATTTCTGCAAAATGGCTATCTAAAAACTAAGCACTGGTACTGTTGCACTGATGTAGCTGTCAGTGATCTCTGCATAGTTCCAACTCTATGAATACCAGAAAGCATAGTCGTCTGAACACATGGACAGTTAGCTTGGTGTTCAGATGTGCTCAGCCGTGTCCGCACTACAGGCATCTTCTTGCATCCCTCTATTTTGGGGTTAGAAAAGGTGTGATCCCTGACTGACAGCTGTGCAGCCAGAAGCCCTTGGCATAGATGTCATTATGTTGGCAAAACCATTCTTCTCCCAGCCTAGGTTTTATGATATCAGGCTACCCCGTGCCTTTGCCAGTAGCCATATTATACAGCTGTTCCTCTACTAGTGTTCCTAATATAATGGACATAAGGACTTAGCCCCTCTGGTTAAGTCCAACAAGCCCTATTTCCACTGTCCTTGCTGATGAATGAAAAAGCAGGGTAATGGCATGAGTAACGAGGGCGGTAGATCAGGAAGTAGCGTGAGGATGGAGTAAGTGAAGAAAGCAGTCAGGAGATTATTGCAATAATTGGTGACTGATGCCCGTGCAGCCAAGAACCTCAAAGCATTTTGCAAGGGTGTGTGCGTGTCACTTGCTGTTTGGAGAAACCCAGGATGGGAAAGTGACTTGTCCACGGACTCAGTGAAATCCTTTTGCAGAAGTGGCCTTTGTTTCTGTGAGTTTAATTCACTTCCAAAAAGAACTAGGGTGGATATGCTGGGGGGGGGAGGAAATGTACTAAGGCTCTTGGTCTAGATTAATTTAGCTTTTCCTTCTGATGTGTCCTCATGCAGATGTGCCCTGTGAGGCCACTCACTGACTTGGATGCAGATGCCCCACCAGAGTAGAAGAGACTGTTGACCAGCACACTAAAACTTTCCCACTTCAGGAACTTGGGGCTAGATGCAGACAAAAAGGGTCTTGGGTATATGACAGTGCACACCAGGCCAGCTGCATGTGCATGGCTACCAAGTGGCTTGGGCAGGATCATCAGATAGGACACTATTTGGAGCTAAAGCCATGAGCAATAGCCTTTGGACCAAGAGGGCACGCAGGTATACACATGGGAATTGGCTGAGATTATGGCAGAGATGGTCTAGGTGGTTGTCTGGTGCCTGCGTGAAAACACGGCCTAGATTAACACCAGCCCTGGTACCAAGACTGACTGTAGGGGTCTGGCTACACCAGCCCCGGTTTCATCCATCTCTACCCTAGTGTTGGGTTACTCCGTGCTGCCCAGGCACTTTCACTAGAGACAGCAGCTTTGTGCCAAGGGGCTTGGGAGTCCGTTCTGCTTTGACGCTGGTGTCTGGTAGAGGGAATCATCAGTGACCTTTACTTTCTGTGCAGCTGCCGAGGAAAATAATGGGCTAAAGGTGGAGGGGAGGGGAGGGGAGGGGGACATCAAGAGCGCTGAGAATTGTACGATCCAAATTCACTCTCTCCTGTCATACAGAAGAGACTACAGCATATCCCACAATGGCTGGATTGTCCACGCTTTTGAAATGCACCTGGGTGGGAGGCTGGTTTGGTTTCCGTAGAATATGATAGCAGCTGAGTATTGGAGGCTTTCAAGATAGGAGGTGGCTTTGGGAGGGAACTTTTCCTGTTTTTGCCAGGTGACGCAATCAGCATGGACTCTGTGGAGGAACGTTGCTGCCAGCATTTTCCTAGCACGCTGTGCCAGGATCTTGTCCCTCTCCAGACGTGGCTGCTGCTTCACGGTGGGGGAAGGAGGCTTTTGCGTGTACAGCTTTTTGTGGCTTCCTTTAGGAGAAGGAGGAAAAAAAAAAGTGCGGCGTTGCTCTTGTCTGTTTATTTAATTTCATTTGTATCATCCTGTTGTCACTACTGGCTGGAAAGCAGCAGCTGAGCTTGATCTGGATTATCTCATGTTAATCTTAGATGTCTCTAGCGATGGCATTTGTGTAGATGCCCATCACCAGACTTCAAAGAGGATGAGTCCAAGTGTGCGTGTAATCTGATCTAGTAGATCTCTGAATCTGGGATCTCTGAAAGTCTGTGGAAGAACTGAGTTGTAGCAGAACTCCAGGAAGGGTCTGCCTCCCTTCTTCCACGAAGCCGAGCAGGGGAGCGGAAGACAGGCTTGGCGTGTCTCTTCGTTGGACCCAGACGCAGAGGACACGTCTTCCTTTAGCAGAGGTGCCAGGAGTCCCTTTACTAGGAAATCCCCTGGGCCTGGGGTTTCCAGCAAGATGGCTGTGACTCCACACTTTCACTTTCGTTCAATCACATTAAATGGCCCAGCTAACTCTCGTGTTCATGCCTGAGCCACCCAGACTAAGGAACAGGGGCCTTACACAGCAGAGCTGAATCCCAAGCACCCATTGCTCTTGGTAGGGAAGACCCCCATAGCGGTCAGGATCTTGGGTCACATTGCTGCTGTTTGCGTGGCTTGTCATTGCCTTCTGGAGCAGGCTTATCACATCAGTCGCCCTGTGTATGCAGGCAGGATTGAGCCATGGTCCGTTCTGGCCCTCAGGGCCTTGTGATGATGATAAATGTTGCTGCGGGTCCTAAGAGATAGAGGCCAAGGGCCTGATTTCCTCATTTGCCTCTCCATCAAAGCAGCTCCATTGACTTGAATGAAGTCACTCCTGGTTTACACAAGCCTGAGAGAAGAATTGAGTCAGGAGAGATTAGCAACCCTGAGTCAACAAGGGAGGCAAGAAAGTGGGAGCCACTTTGTTTCTTATCTCCAAGGCCATTTGCCCTCCTTTTGGCCAAGGGTTTGAATGTTAACAAAAGCCCCAAGCCCCATCAGCTGCCAGCTGGAGCTGAGGCAGGCAGGGGAGGAGGCTGCACTCCGTATCTTCTCCTCTGCCCTCCATGCCTGGGGGCAGTGCTAAGTTGGCAGCTCAGGGAGCCCGGGATTGTCTTTCCCTCATAGAAGATGGCATGGGACCAGGACACCAGCATCCCTCATGCCCATCCTACCTCTAGTAGCACTGCCCTACAGGGATCCCTGCTAGATGTGCAGGGAGAAGTCAGGTGCTGGAGCCGATTTCAAGCTGTGATTTCTCTGCCGAGGCTGCCAGCATGTGGCCCGTTTGCGTGATACCAAGACTCACTCAGGAGTTAGACTGAGATCTGCCCAATGTATTACCCTCAGGCCACCCCTCACGATGTGCTGCCAGCCCTCAGTCTTAGTTCAGACTGGCCAGGCTTGACCCAGCACCCATGGGGTAAAAGGCTTCCTGCCTTCTCACCCAGCCCGCTTTGCCCCTTTCAGCTCCAGCTGAAAGAGCAGTAGCTCATCGCATGCTGTCCTCAGTGCAGGATGCTCTCGCCACATGCTTTATCTCCTTCAGCCTTGCTGGAGGCTGCGCTTCAGTTCCGGTAATGAGCTCCCTGACCTTGAGCAGCCAGTCCAGTGCCAGTTGGGTCACATTATGGCAGCAGGCCAGCGGCCAAGGTTTCTCCAGAGAGAAAGGGGGCTGCAGCTTCCAGCTGGCAATGGGGGACAGAAGGGTGGCGTGGGAAGGCGGCTGGATGCTACCGAGCGTTGCACAGTGCTCTTTCCCCAGCCCAGCTCAGGCCAGGCTGCTGCTCCGTCGGTTCCTGGAGGGCACTCTGGGGATGGGGGCTGAGGAGGGAGCTCATTTTCAGAGCCTCCTTCCTCTTTAGGAGGAAAGTTTATAATGAAAACAAAAGTGACTTTCAGTCCAAATGGAACTTTTCCCAATCTGCTTCCTCCCGGACCTGCACCTCCATGGACGCTCCGGCCTGTCTGTGCCCTGTGAAGCACTACAGCAAAACTCCTGCCCCGTCTTGTGGTGCCAAGATGCACAATGTCCCATTGCGGTGCAAAGGTCCCTTCCCTGGAGAGCCTGTGGTGTGAAAGCCCTGGGTGAATATCCTAAGTGAATCACAGACATGGGGTGAGATGTTCAGGTTGTAACCATATTGGTCTAGAGGCAGGAGGAGTTGAAGGAAGGTGTTGCACTCACTCACGTGTGCATGGTGCTGGCCCTATGTATCCTGGGGTGTTTTCTGGTTTGCTTCCTACCCCGTGCAGGCCACGGTGCTCCTGGGCGGTGCCATCAGGTGGATGTAGGACCAGCTGGTGACTTACAGAATAGATGGTGAATGCCTCCTGTTGGAAAGGATCTTGGGGTCTCCTTATGCCACCCTGCTTACTTAGGCAGAACCCCTGTTGAAGTCAGTGGGAGTTTTGTGCGACTGAGGACTGCTGCATTGGGACTCTATATGGGGACCATCATCAACCAGCCTCTGATTAGTGCCTGTGATAAACCCTCTGTGTAAATCTCTTCTCTTTGCCCTAACCCAGATGAACTAGGGGTAGGAACATGGCAGCCTCACTCCTACCCTGCTTACTGGAAGCAACAGGCACTGGTTTCAAAACGTTGGTGAGCCAGGTGCCCTGTCCGTGCTGGCTCTCCTTTCCTCACCAGCATTGGTGGGCCGCTCCTTGGGGGCATGAACATGCTGCTGTTGGAGGTGTGACTTACAACACATGTGAGCACATCTGTGCAGGCTTTAATATAGCCAGTGTGGGTTGCCAACAGCAGTGAACATGTGGCAGTATGGACTTCAGTGTATTATACCAGCCTGGGCATTCACCAGGGCCTCTGGCTGGAGTCTGTGCTACCCTGTCTGCCCTGCAGTCTGTGCTGCCCAGGCCGTGGTCCCACTTCGGGTTGCATCTGAGACTGTCAAGGCTTGAACAAGCTCACCAGGAAAGCCCCCTTGCTTTCTGCTGCTCTGCGCTTGCATCCTGTTATCCAATTGCAAACCCCTCCAGCCTCCCTTGGTAATAACCACAGAGAAAGCTGCTGAGCCCCTGGGACTGAATCCCCCGCTCTGGGGCAACGGCAGACCTGCCACCCCCTCCAGCCTGGGTGAACCTGAGCCGTCCAGAGTTGAACTTGGGCCACAGTCATTGGACGGGGCCCTTCCTGGATGAGGCAAAACAGTTCCCGTCATCTGCCCCTGGGTGCGCGGGCTCCGCTGATTGGGGCACAGGAAAATGGTTTGCTGATGCTCTCTCTGGCACTCTGGGTCCTTTTTCTTCTCTCCCCCCCACCTCCCTCAAAGGCAGCTCTGCAATGTATGGGCCTCTTTCTCCCTGCGAGTCAATGTGTCTTTTTGTTGGGCTGCTGGGTTTTGATGCCTGTGAGCAGGGAGAGACAATACGTGGCATTGTTCCCTTTCAGCAACATCTGACGGTCCGGGAGTGAGAGAGAGAGAGCACCAGTGTGTGCAGAGAGGACGGAGATGGGGGATGGGACTGGGACAGGCTCGGGATCAGAAAAGAGCCAGTGACACAGGCAGAGGCCTGGGCTCCAGTGTGACCTGCCGGGGGGAGAGGAGGGGGAGGCATTGTGGGGAAATCCAGCCCCAGGAAGACTCTGTAGGGGCTGCCCCAATGAAGTCAGAGCCAAAAAATAGCCGTTGATCTCCATTGCAAGGAAGCGGCGTGTTGTGTCTGGGGTGAGCTGAGTGCCGGGGGGGCCCTGGGGTGTTGAGGCAGGTCCTCTCCGGGGCTTTGTCTTTTGGGAACTGTTCTGAAATCACCTGCTGGTACAGGAGAACCCACTGGGGCCATCCTGTGTTTTTTCCCCTTACTGGGAATTGGAGCTAGCTGGTCTCACCTCCATCCATGGTGGGTAAATCCTTCCACGCTCTGCCCTTTGCCTGGTGTGGGGTGGCTCCAGCCGCCCTATCAACTCAGCCATCCAGGAGGGTCAAGGGGGAGTGAGTCTTTGGATGAAGCAGGGAAGGCAGGGGGAAGAGGAAATTCCAGACCTGAACTGCAGCAGCCTCGTAGTTTCCAGCCTAGGGGCTCTTTCTGCTCGCTGCCGCACCTGGTTCATTGTCCAGGGGGGTTCTTTGCCCAGTGGCTCTGAACCAAGCCTCAGATCCAAAACTTGGGTAAAGAGAGGCTGGTGCTTGGGGGTGGGGTGGATGCAACAGTTTGTCCTGAGCTGTTGGTTTCCCCAAGCCAGAAGAAGCTTGCAGGATGATGGATGGACAAGCTTGCAGGATGCTTGCAGGATAATGGACAAGAAGTGCGTAGAGAATAAACATCGGGGTGAGGAACACACGACAGAGGTCTGTGGTGGTGGTTTGTGCTCTGATGGAAGGTGCGTGGATGCTGCAGTGAGGAGCTGGCTATCGAAACCCGCGTGGAGTGGAAGATGCAAGCTGGGAGCTGTCCGGGATCCGTGGATCCCTAAACCACGTTCCATCGCGGTCGCTTTACGCCCGTTCTTCCCAGCCCAGGTGCTCTGTGTGCGGTGTGACAAACGTCTGCAGCACAGAGCCGTTCTGGGTGCTGCTGGCTGGTTCTTTGGTTGGAGACTGAGTACCTCAGGACATCTCTCCAGGGAAGCCTGGCAGCGGGGCATGCACTGCATGTTGCATCTCTGAGGTGGACAGCAAAGTCCTTCAGTTTTGAGGGGTGTCAGTCTGGTGTCTACCCTTGTGTGAAAGCTTGATAACAACTTTAAGATTACTAGGCAAAAGGCTGAAGTAGAAGGAAGGATGTTGCATTACTGTTAAGGTGTTTTTGTATTGGCTCATGGTTTCCTTTTGGTTCCTGGAAGCTGCAGAGCCAGGAGAACTGGGGGACAGACATACTTCCAAGCCCATGTGGGATGTCTACAGGGGCATGAACATCCTTGCAGCCCAGAGCCTACAGCTGGTGCTAGCCAGGAAGGGGCTGATGGCGACTGAGGGGTGAACTCTACAGTCCTTTCTTGGGCACAAGCTCCCTTGGCTCTGCAGGCTGTGGGCTTTGGCCTCTAGTCCCAGTCACCACCTGGACTCCCTTGGCTTTGGTGGCTCTCCTTGGTGAGGTCAGTGGGCAGGGTGCCCAGGTGACATGCTGGGGGCTGTGGGGCTGGGGTTTCCTGTCTGCAGAGTCCAGTGGGGGCCTGAGGTCTCTCTGGGGTTGCCTCTTTTCCCAGGAGTGGTAGTGAGCACAATAAATGGATGGCAGGCCACTGTGCTGTTGTCTTTTTGCAGCCTCTGCCCCAGCAGGCTGAGACAACAGCACTGAGAGGTGCAAACTTCCCCCATTCATCAGAATGGACTGTTAACTTTAAAGCCTCATTAGAAACCCTGAAATGTCAACACCATTAACCTTTTCACTGCTGCTCCCTCTACCAGAAGATCCCAGCTCCCCTGCCTTTGCCTCTGCAGCGGGGAGGTTTCTGAAGTTTAATTAATCTGAGAGAGCATGGCCCTAGATACTGGGGAAGGGCTGAGTGACCTTGGACGTGTGGCTTCATATGTTTGCACCTTGGCATCCCCGTCTCCGGACTAGGAGTGGCGATATGGGATATTATATGAAGCCCTCTCACGCAGGTGGATGAGAACTATCATACAGGTAGAAAGGATGGTTCACTATTACTGGGAAAGGCAATTCCAGGGTAGCCCACATGTATTCATGCATGAAGGCCTGGAAACCCTCTCTCTCTCTGCGCCAGCCTGTGTCTAGGCCAGGACAGTAGCGCCTCAAAGTTCCCTGCATTATTCAGTCAGGACTCACAGTAGAGATGATAGCCTTTATTAGACCAACAAGATTTTTGCAAAAAAGAATAAAATAAAATTGCAAGCTTTCGGGCACAAACGCCCTTCATCAGGCATTGGAGAAAAGATGGTAAAAATTCTTCTGGGTAGAAATGAAAGTTCATATTTCACAGAGGAGTCCATGCACTAGCCCTTCCAGTGCTTTAGGCAGCTTCCTTGTGAAGCCGAGACCTTTGTACCCTGTCATAGAAAAACGGGGGAGGGGAAAAGTGGGATGGCTTAGCAGTTAGAGCACTCAACTGGATGGTGGGAGGCTCAGGCTCAAGACTCCTGCTCTGCCTGACTTGGAGCCGAGCTGTTTTGGGGCTTTCCCCTCTTGTCTGACCCAAAAATGCCAGCCCTCCGGTGCATACCTCAGTCTGACTCATGGAAATCCCAGTAGCAGAAAATTCCTGACCGGCTCCATTCCTAGTGCCTGCAGGGAGCCACTGTGGAGTCCTAGGGAACCCGATTCAGCGAGTCCCTTGACTGTAATATGCCATTACTCGCATGCTGTGGAAGGCCCCATGTTCTCCCTGTAAAACCCAGTTCATGGCAGGGCTTTCTCTCTGCAAGTCAGTCCTGTGCTTATTAGTCACAGTGTGAACTGGGGTCTGGAGGGCAGAGTTGAGCAGTAAAGGTGTGACCAGCAGCACAGCTGTTCATGAGGGCTGCTGGGGAACTGCACGTCCTTCTTTCTGGATTGTTTACAACTTTCCAGCAAAAATCCCCCCTCCTTACCTCTCTGGTAGTGGTTGCTTCGTTACCAGGAGCAAAATTCCCCTTCTCACAAAACAAAACCAAAAGTGCTATTATAGTAAGTGCTGCCTCTGCCCTGGCATGGATCCAGGTGCACTCTGCTAGATGGGCTGGGCATCTGCTGCTCCAGGCCCAGACTCATGCAAAGACTAGTGCCTAATTCCCCTGGTGATGGGCATTTTTAAAACCCTACGAATGGTGTTCTTGCTTCTCACATTATGCTCTTGGGTTGCTCAACACCTTTGGGTTGATTTGCCCTGAAAACATGCCGGTGATTCAGTCTTTGCTGGGCTAGCCAGCCTAGCTGCATTTTTGCCCTTCTGGCTCTGTGACCCTGCTCCTTGATCTATGCTGTTACCAGTGGTGCGTCAGAGCACAGTCCTGCTCCATGCTCCTAGCAGGCCGTAGGGGAAGGGGATCAGTAGCCAGGGGAAGGGATTTCTACCTTAAGAGAATAACCTAGCTGACAGCAGATCAGCCCTGGCTCCATTTCACCCCTATTCTTCCGTCTCTCTGGGATGAGGTGCGGGTCTGTGGTGCAGGTGCCAGAGCAAAGCTGTTGTAGACTTCCTCAGAAACTCTGCATTTGAATTGGGTCCCAGAGAAGCGTGGCTGGTTGTGGGAGGATGGGATTTCATCGTAGTACCTCATGGACATAAATCCAGATTACAGAGCCATCGGATCATTGAGACAGTGGCAGACTGTCATGGCCTGGCAAAGCAGGGGCTGAGGGTATGTCAGGCCCAAGGGGCTGTAGCAGAGCTCTCCCTGGGGCTGGGCAGGGCGGGGTAGTCCTGATGATGAAGGATCAAGACTGATGTGCTTTAGTCAGAGCTGTGTTGGGTGACCCCAGGAGCAAGCCAGAGAGGTGGAGGGATCCTAGGACCCGAGGAACAATGAGGCTGGGGTACCAGGGGTCCTGCCATAAATCAAGGAGGAGCATCAGGTGAGTCCAGCCCCCATCCCCTTCTCTAGCCTTACCAGCTCAGTAGCCTGGATCTGAAATATGTTGTTTGCTGAAACCTCGCTGAGGCTCCCTTCTCAGGCAAAGGCTTAGCATAAGGCCATCCGCTTTCATAGACATCAGGGCTGGAAGGGACCTCGGGAGATCATCGAGTCCAGCCCCCCGCCTGAAGGGCAGGAAGTCAGCTGGGGTCATAGGATGCCAGCAAGATAATCAGGAGCTGCTTGTCGGGGCCTCTGGGAAACTCCAGTCAAAAGAGCATAAACCGGTTCCAGGTGCTGAGCCCACAGTGGTGGTGAGCTGGACTCTGCCACGAGAAATCAGAAGACAGTGACTTTTGTTAGCTTAGAGGGAAAACGCTTGGGCTAGACATAGAGCACATACATGCATGTGGAGCTGAAACACACCCCTACTCTCTCACGACCATGGACATAGCCATGCAGCCTAACGGCAACCACACATGCGCAGATGCTCATCTTTATGCACATGGAAGCCCATGATCATGCACAGACCATCCGCAGACACTTGCTCATGCATGCCTGTAAACACCCAGGCATGGGGAAAATATTGTGCACACCCACAGGTGCTTAAATGCAAAGGCTAACAAACCCACACTGACATATGTGCACAAACCCTCACACTTGCACACAAGAATACGTGTGTCCTCATGAAGTTTCCATGAGCATGTGCTAACACCTCGTCTGAAATGCATAGGGAATTTTTAAATATTGTTTGTCTGACCAAATCAATTCCAAAGTCTGTATGGTGCTACCATCAGCAAATATCCTGTCTCCAAGACTCTTCATCCTGGGGCTTCAAATACTCCCAAATCCATGGCAGGCATCCTACGTGCAAACCCCAAGCCCAGAGGCCTTAGGGTTCAGATCCGCCCCTAGTCTCACTTGCCCCTAACCAACAGGCCATAGAAGCAAGCTAAAGGGAAACCTCAAGGGCAACCCCCCCATCACCATACATTGTATAGCTGAGATCCTCCCATTGGGAAGCAGATTTTCCCCAGGGCCAGCCTGCAACTATACCAAGCCATTCAAGGGTGAGAAGAAAGGGATCTCCCTTGCCAGGTCAGTAAAACCACCTGGGCCAAAACTATCATCATGGAAAACCACCTTGATGTATCCTCCCTGCCTCATCTGGAATACACAGGGGCATGTTTGGTTTTTTTTGGAGGGGGGGGGTTGTGTTTTTCCCCCTGCAAAAACAAAAAAATCTATCTATCTGTCCATTCGTCCATCCATCAATCCATCCCTCTGCTAACCTGTCTTGTGACCACTGGTTCACTTGGCAGTCCAAAATACACCTTTACAGCTACACCATTCTTATCCCCGTTACAAAACCGCACCATGCGCCCATGCCCCTACACTCCTGCATGCCTGAGCTCCTGTTTTCCCAACACCTTTAGCAGTCGCAGTTACACAAAGGACCACCTTAGTGCCCTCTCCCCTCCTCACCCCTCAGAGCTCCCCTGCCCATTTGCCCAGCCCTTTCGCTTGTTATTGTATTGTTGTCCTCTCGGTCACCATCATCATCCTCATCATTATCATTCCTGTTCTCTTCAGGGGGCCTGCCTTTGAACAGTCTATGCCAGGCCCCCCTGTTCCATATGATGTTCCCTATCTCTCACCCCTCATCTTCTACCATCTTCCCGTAGTACCAGTACATCTTGCTCGGACCCCTTTTGATGCAGCCCTTGACTGAGAGGTTTGACGTGTGTGCTGCACTGCAAGGCAGGCACAGGGAGTATCGTACGAGTCTCTTGAGTCTCCCTCTCACTTGCGTGCATTTGCACATGCACATCTCCGGCACACTGTGAACTGGGGGTTGCCTTTGGGTATTTAGATGGCATTTGGGTACTCCCAAACGCGCACGGGTGCAAACAAGCCATGCAGATCACTCCTCCCCCACTCCCCTCCCCCGGCCCAGCCCCACCACATGCAGGCAGATCTTTTATTGCCATCATCAACCTCTTTCACCCCCAAAGAGAAATGAAACTGCCTGTGATTAGGGACAAATCAGAGCCACAAAAGCACTTCCCTTTTAAAACAAATCAGAGCCTAATGTGACCATTGTGTCAGTCACCATGGAAATGAGGCCCCCTGCACACACATGTCCCTGGTTTGTGCCACGGGGGACTATCTTCCCCGCCACTGCAGCGGCCACGGACTGAGTTGGAGAAGCCCCAAGGGCCGCTCTGACCCGCGCTTTGCTCCCCTGTGCACTGCATCCAGGGGTGGCCAGGACAGAAGGGGCAAGTCAAGAGTCCTGAGCTTCCCAGTTGCGGGCTCTGTAGGGTGGGTGTCACTGCAGCTCTTCACTGGAAAATGGGCTCTGACAGGGCTTTTTCTTGCCTGGCGCCATAGGGCTTCTGGTGCCCTCAGGTGAGAAGCAGGAGAGGTGGGAATGCTGCAACATCCCTAAGGTTGGCAAGTCATGCTGGCACCTGGGCTTAGATTGTGCTGTGCTAACTCTGACTTCTTTCTGCCGGGAGCAGAGATTGTTTTGCCTTGAGTTACCTGTGTGAAGTTGTTCAGGGTTAGGGTTAGGATTAGGGTTAGGGAGCGTAGCCAGGAGTGACAGGGTAAGCCCGTAGGCTCAGGCGAGGGCAGGGTAGACTTCTAGGGACACTGCACTGGGCCCACTTTCTGGCTGCTCCTGTAGGGCTGCCCAAGGAGAGCCCCTGGGGTTGTGTACCTTGGCCAGGAGCTGTTGGGGCGTGATGGCTTGGCCAGAGGCAGCAGGCATGCCAAACAGGGGTGGGTCGTGGGCAGTGGACTGCTGGCCGGCTGGTGGCTGTGCTCCAAGACCCACACCTGAGTAAGCATCCAGAAAAACCTTTCCTGTCCCAGCACTGCAGCTGGCACGTATCCCCATCCCTCCCTAGAGCCTTCCCCATGGAGGCTGGGCTTTAGGAGCGCCAGGCTGGCCCTAGTTTCTAACCCAAGAGGGCCCACGGAGACTTTGCAACACTGGTTTGAAAAATACCCCACCATTGCAACAACAGGGAAGCCGGTTTAGACCCAGCAGTGCTGTGGGGCGGGTTTGCTCCAAGCAGGGTCAGACAGCATCCTGGAGACACTGTTGAACTGAGAGGTGGCATCAAGCCGCAGGTGATGCAGGCAGCTTCCCGAATTCGGAGACATTCAGGCTTGGTCCTGTTGTTTTTCTGGAGGCGTTCAAGAAGAGGTTGGAGAGCCGCTGGTCGGGGATGACCTAGGCATAGCTATGTCTGTGTTCTGCTAGGGGTATTTCCCACGCTTCTGGGCTTTGATGGTTGCCCCCCCACCCCTTCGGCTACATGCACTGGGGAGTTTTTAAGACTTCCTCAGAGGCTCTGGGCGTTAGCTACAGCCAAGGCTGAGGATTTTGACTGGGCCGTGCTAGTGCTCCTGCTGGGACCAAAGCCAGAGGTTCCTGGCTAGATGGTCTTGCCCCTCTGCTCACGGTCATACTGGTCACTATATCTGGGGTCAGTTTTACCCCATGGTATGGACTGTGGCTTTTTTTGCCTTCCTCTATCGCGGGAAGCATGGCCTTCTACCTGGGATCTCTTGAGTGTATAGTAACATCTTTTTATAGGAGGAGGAGGATCGCTGCCATGGCTCCCCAGCTTTACCTGTGGCAGATTAGGGTGTTATGCCTTGCATTATGTCAGGGTTGAGGGTAGTTTAACGAAGACTTTAGATTATGATTTGTATAGGATGGTTTGGATAGGGAAGATCCTGCCTCAGGCAGGAGGTTAGACTAGATGACCTCTGGAGGTCCCTTCCAGCCCTACTTCCCCATGGTTTCTATGATATCTGTGGATGTTGCTGGGGTTTGGATCACCCTGGAAAAGCTGTGCCAGTTCAACAGTTTCAAGTAGATTTTCAAGTAGATTTTATTAGCCGGTATAACCCTTTCACATAGACTCAGCTAAATTGGTTTCACTCTTGCTTTCAATTGGGTGTGCTTTGGCAAGGATGAAAAGGTTTTCCATTGGGAGGGTGCAGGGGTTTAACCGGATCTCTTTAAAATAATGCAGACAAAGTCCAAGATACTGGGAAGATAATGCAGTTACCAGTCACCTATGCAAGTAAATGACTTGACTCCTCCCTGTATCACAACAAGGCATTGACTGTAACATCCACTTATTGCATTCAGATGGTAATGTCATCATCTCACCTCTCCACTCCTGATTTTCCTCAAATACCTTTTCATAGTTTGAAAGGCCATTGCCATTGCGTGAGAGGAGCCTCCCAGTGCTTTGAATATTCAAATAGTTGCTTACTTCATCAGTCTCTTTTGATTAGTCAAGCAATGGAGGTGCCTGATGATGTTCTGGGGCAGGAGGGTCCTTTTTGTTCTGACACTGAGCAGAAATGGGAGGTCAAATGGCTTTCAGGACTGCATCAGGTTTTTGTGGGTCCTTCTGGTTACAACTCACTCGGTTACAAGGTGGCTCCGGCCTGTGACATAGGTGGAGCATGGGATTGCCTCCTCCTGTCGACTTCCCCGTTATTGCTGGAAATTTTGGATATGTGAACGTGAGCTATCTGTGGCATCAGCTTGGCTACAAACCCAGCCAAGATTTGTAGGGTAGGGTGCGCCTTACAGTTTGGGCAGTGATGGGTGTTTCTTTACAAATGCCATGAACTTTGGCAGGGGTTTTATCATGACATTTGGACCGAAGAGTTGAATGTGTCTAAGTGGGATAGAAATCAAAGACGCTCAACCCAGAAGTGCTGCAGAGGACGAGAGGGTCTGTAGAGACCTTGCCACAGTTCCCATGGATTTCTGCTCTAGGGGCCCAGAAAGTAAAAAAAAAAAAAGAGACTTGGCTTTTCTGGACGGGGGAGTGAGCTTATGGTCCATCTGTGTGTGGAGTTATGGCCCACTGGTTACCAGTGTGGATGTTCTCAATGTGCATTAAAAGTATCATTGTACAAGGCAGTTCCCTCCACTCGGAAAATGGCCTTTGTGCCTTCAGAGGGCCTTGGCATGTGAAGAGCTGCCGTGACATAAGCCTGGCCATGAACTTGCAGCACAGCCAGTTGCTCTGCAATAGCTGCCTATGTTCACGCTCTGACCCAGTGATAAATGCACTGGGCCCTCAGTGAAAATGGGGTAACCTCCCTCAGCATGGGGCGAGGGCATGCATACGGCGATTCCTATGCGGTGGCCAGCAGCCTGTGAGCTTTACGGGTTTGCGTGCCCGCACAGGGAGTTAGTGCAGAAGAGCTGGGGCACTAGGAAGTCCCCCCCCCGCCTTGTTAACTGGACAGTAATGTTGCTGCTTAGATGAGTCCTTACCCAAGGATGAGCCCAGTCAGGAGGACCGGGGTATGAATGTGTTGTACCGTGCATGTGCCTACACTGCCTACCTGGTCAGCTCTTCACAGCAATGGGCCAGCCTTGAGCCTTGGGTACAGAAGGAAGTTCCTGCTGTGGCCGTCCTATTCAGCTTCACTGATCATGGCAAATTTGGGATTGGATGGCTGTAGGTGGCTGCCAGCCAGCTCACCCGTGTGCCAGGCAAATCCGTTCCGAGCGGGTTTAATGAACACGGCGCTTACTGCGCCAGCATCTGCCCAGTCTTGCCTATACTGGTGCTGCCATCAGTGATGGTGGCTGGGCAGGAGCAGCAGTGAGAAACCCTGGAGTCCAGCACAGCTCGGGGAGGCCGAAAGTCTCCGCCGCAGGGGCAACCGCGTTTCTCTCCCTGGAGAGATCTAGTCTTCGGTTTCCTTTGGGTGGGAAGGCTGCCTCTCCTGCATCCAGGTTCTAGCCTCGGGTTCCTCCCTCTCCAAGAAGAGGAAGCCCTAGCTCAGCTTCTCTTTATAAATCAAGGCTGAAAGCAGGCTTATAAATTGCAGACTCCTTTTGCACCCCCCCCATCCGCTCTGCAAACTTCAGTGACAGATGCATCTTCGACAAGACTTGCATGTCCGTAGCCATGGAAACAGCTGCTCAGACTACAGGATGCCAAAAGGAGAGAAGGGTGAACAAGAGAGAGAGGAAAAAAGAGGCAGGGAGAGAAAGAGAGGAGGAGATTGGAGGGGGTGGGGGGGACAGAGGGTGACAGAGACAGAGACCATGAATGGCAAGCTATTCAGTCTGCTCCCAGTGCCCATCAGCTGGCTCATCTGTTTGTCAGCAGGACAATGGTACCTCCCACCCCTTCACCGCTGGGCCCAGATGGGAGCTCAGAGGCATGGGAGTGAGAGCAGGATGCTGGGATTTATAGCAGGAAATACAGTAGGAGCCGGACAGCATGTTGTGAAGAATACAAACCACACGGGATGGGCTGAGGGCTGGCTGGAAGAGTGTATCACTAGCCTGAAAGGTTAATCTGTCTGATTGCTGCAGTTCACCATGTTTCAGGCATTATAAGCCCCTGGCAAAGGTACAGCACACAGATCCATTGTGTGCAAACACACCTGCAGATGACACATACGCCCTATGCTCTTGCTGGAATGGAGTACGCACATATACCTGCGTGCAGGCATTTATATGCACGGCCAGAGGCAGGTTTGTGCACACGTGCGCTCCCCCAGAGAGGCAGATCCACACTTAAACAGGCATGCACGTATGCACAGGGGTGTCTGTGCTCTTCCGATGCTGTGCGTACACATGTGTGCACACGGCGGGAGGTCTGTGAGCAGAGTGAGAGAATGTGGGGGAAGGAGGCAGAGAACTCGGGAACCTGCTGGCATTAAGGGATGGGGAAGTTTCCTGCCTTTCTTGCTCCAAAGGGCAGCAGAGCTGCTGGGAAGTGGGGAAGAGAAGTGTCACAGGTGATAGACTAGAGCTGATTTGCACCTTGTTTGTCTCCTTTACCAGGGGTTGGGCAGTGCCATAAAATCAGGCCTGTTTGCTCACAAAGGGTTGCCATCCCAACGCCCATTGTGTGCAGGTTAACTTTTAACCAAGGGCTCCCTTTCTTGTGCTCCATAGGCCTGGCCCTGCCACCCTCTGCCAAGGCTGCCTGGGTTGATCTGGGTCCTGGGCATGGAATATGGCCCCAGGGCTGGAAAGCTTGCAAAGGGCTATGCCTGGGGTGGGGGAGCCTGCTCCTGGGAGCTGCTGAGCAGCCTGGGCCCTATTCATGTCAGTGGGTATTGATGGCTTTCAGTGCCTGGCAGCATCCAGCTCAGGGAGGCACCCAGCAGGGGTGTAACAAGTGGTGGTCAAAGCCTCCAGGGGATGTTCTTGCCCCATCGCTCCAAGTAGCAAAATCCCCTTTCTCGTGTGGGACTGCCTGTGTCACCCCAGGTGGTCTCTGTTACAGCTAGGGCAGAGGTAGATCTCAGTAGGTCCTGTTGAAACCCAAAAGCCTTAACATGCCTGGTACTGTGGACCTCCAGGTCTGGTATTCATGTTACAGGAGCAGCAGCTCATTCTGGCAGCTCCAAGGTGCTTGGGCTGGTCTGGGCAAGCTGTAGCTTTTCTGAATGACCCTGCTTCAGGCAGGTGGGGTTGGAGTAGATGACCTCTGGAGGTCCCTTCCAGCCCGATTTCTCTCTTATTGCTATGAATGGGTCCTGAAAACTGGTTTCTCAGGCAGGTGTTGCTTCTGGAGACTGGGTGGGCTGGATCTCAGCCTTGTTGGCTTCTCTCTTCCTCATTTGTCCTCAGGTGCTGTAGGAGCTCCTGGCTTCTTCCCTGATGGCTCCTGTCTCTGCAGGCTGCAGGGGGGAAGGCTGGTCCGTTTCAGCAGCTGCACAGTCAGCAAGAGCCACGTTCCTTAGACAAAATCCCCATAGGAAATGTTCCTCCTGACAAAGCAGGGGGGGTGGAAGATGGAAGGCCAGTTTCAAAGGGGTTTGGGACTCCGGGCTGCTGGGACACCAGGGATGGGACTGTCCTAGGTGTGACACCCAGTGAAAGAGCAGACTGGGGAGAAGCCATTCGCTCGCGAGCAGGCACCGCCCTGTTCTCTGCTCGCTGGGTCCAGGCTCGATGGTCTCCTATCTCCGCAGGCCTGCCCCCCTGTGCCCTGTCCTGCATGTGATGCCTGCCCCCTTCCCCTCATCCCCCAGTTCCCGTGTGCCTACTCCTGCACTCGCAGTGAGGGAGCTCTCTGTGCTGATGGCTTTGGCAGGAAAGCAGCTCAGCTGGAGAAAAGCCTCAGGCACTCAAGTGACCCACTAACCTTGTTCTCCTTAAAAATGCATAAAATGCAGGCTCCAGCCTATAGGGGCTGGTGCACGCTCTCACACATGTGGACATGCATGCGCGCACACACAGAGTCACGTTCGCCTTTCCCTCCCCCCCCCCGCAGCTGCACACTCGCACACACGTGGGGTTGTGCGGACTCAGATCCACGCGCTCGCTGACACGGGAGCCCTGATTCCAGAGCTGGGCCCTTAAAGGGGCAGTTCAAAAGGCTCCCAGCACAGTGCAGGGATGCTGTAGGGTCAACCGTCCTCTGCAGTCTCCAGCACAGGGATGTGCCTTGCAGGAGGACTGAGGAGGACTGTTAGAAGCAGAAGGGGGAATAGCAGAAATGCATGGGCTCTGGCTAGCCTGGTTGGTCCAGAATGCCTGGGTAGCCATATGGGGTGCAGATCCCTTTGCCATTCCTTTTCTCACCCCAGGCTGACCTCCCTGCGAGGCCCAGCACAGCACCTGGTGCATATATATTCACACGCATCTTCGCACACTCCAGAGAGGCTCTGAGGTTTCCTAGAGGAGCCAGCTGCAGAATTCGCAGCTGGATCCAAGCATCCCCGGGCCCTGGAAGCCGTCTGTCTCTAGCACTTTGCTTGGTCTGTCTGCATTTTAAATATACCTGGAAACAGAGAGCAGTATGATTGCCCTTTGCAGCCATCGCTGTGGCAGGGATCAGGTGGAGACTTGGGGTATATATATAGGTATCTTCAGCAAAGAAAAGAAGAGGCAGAGGGAGGATGCGGTGCCTTTGCTCCCTGCCGCCGCCTGTGCAGTAATTGTCTCTGGTTATTCCACCGCCGTCTCCTTCTCGTCCCGTGGATGCCTTGCTGACAGCAGGCCTATGTCTGCCAGGCTCGCAGAGCTGACCTCATTTCTCTTCAGCTTCTCAGCATTTTTAATACACTCCAGCCAGGCAGTCGCCATCCCAGGCGCATCCTGCACACCCAGCAGCTGCCCCAAACCACCCCAGAAATATCCCAGCATGAGGCGGGATCAGCTCGTAATCCTAGGAGGGCTCACAGGAGGGCGGTGGGGCCAGGGAGAAGAGAGAGATGGGTTGATGAGGTGGGTGCTGGGGGGAGATGTGAGCTTTTCAGCTCAACGCCGCTGCACCAGGTTGTGCAGGCGCAGACTGATGCTGCCCAGAGGCCTGATCTCTGTGATGTATCCTGTTTAATTAAGCTCCAGCGCTGTGCACCCTGCCATCCCCACTGTGCTCTGGCGGGGAGAAGCCTCCCCCTCCCCCATCAGGCTCTGAATGCCAGCCCTGGAGGCCTTGTCTGCTCTCCCTTTGCTGCCTTGTGCTGCCTTTAATCTCTCTGGAGCTCTCATCATGGGCACCTCCTTGCTTTGCAGACAGCCATGCCAGCAGAAGCTGCCCCTGGGGCCCAAAGGATGCTGGGCCAGCTGGGCAGAGCCCTGGTAAGGGGTGGCCTCCACTACCCCTCTCTCCAGCAGCACCCGGAAAGGTCAGGCGGCCAGGGAGGGGGCCGCTTTCCCTCTGGCCCACGTCTCTTGAATTCATCAGCATGGGCAGGAACATGCTGTCCAAATAGGATGCACTGACTGCGGCGTGGGATTAGATCAAACCGGGATCTGAAGTCCTTGAGGCTCCCATACACATGCTCTCCCTCCCAGCCCCAAGGTCAGAGCTTTTTGCTCACAAGTCCCTGATTCTAGTCTCCCAAGGGAGAGAGCCCACCCAGCCTGACTCAGCTGGCAGCAACTAGCTGCTGCACCCTTTTCCTGGCTACAGACATCCTGGCCCCCACCTGAGGCTGGTCTGTAGCTTGCACACAGGCACCCCAGCCCAGCCCGCTGTCCTGCAGGGCTCTCCCAGCTTTCCAGGGAGCTGACATTCGTCAGGGGTGTTCCCCCCACTCTTCCTTCCTCTTCTCTCTTTCTGCTTGGATCCAGACTCTTGGGAACCCAACATGTATTTGCTGGGGAGGGGGCTCATTCTGCTGATGTTAGAGCTACATCAGAAAGGTTTTGCTCAAACGAGCACACTGATGAAGAATGTGAAGAGATCAGCCTGCCTCGGGCCACACTGGCGATGGCCCTAGTTGTGATGCAGTTATAGCACCTGGTTGTTGCTGGTGCAGCTGATCCCAGAAACTGTTTAGGTTTGCCTGGGCAAAGCTCTCTCTGAGTCTGAGCTGTGCTTGCACTAAGGGTGGCGATGGTCTCTGGCATTGCTCCATCATTGTATTCAAATGCCCAGACAGGGTAGATGGGATCCACACATCCAAGGACAATACCAGACAGTGGCTCCTAAATGTGGAAGTTGAGATCTGAGGCCATACAAAAGAGAGAGTATTCGGAGTCTTCCTTAATGCTGAGGAATTGGAGGGACAGGGCTTGCCACACTGCTCGTTTTTGGGGAGGAGGGCGCTCAGCAGTACATCTGAGGGCAAGATTGAGCTGAGAAAGGTCAGGCCTCGCCTACAGGAAGCAACAGGGGTTGAGAGCTTTGCTAGAAGCAGATTATGGTGCCAAGGGACAAAATGCAGGGCAGGTGGCTGCACAGTCCAGGGACCCGTGGCTGACTTGGAACTGAAGCCAAAGGGAGGGGGAAGATTTCCAGAATCCCAAAATCAGATCCTTAAATCTAGAGAGGAGGTGAGGGGGAAGGAGTCTCTCATTCTGCGGGTTAAATCCTGTATGCAGCTCACAGGAGGCTGGGAGGTGTCTTGGGCAGGGGGTGGAGGTGCGCAACCCATGCCCAGGCTGCAGGAAGGTGCTCCCTGTGCTGCACTGCGAGGGACTGACCAGCCTGCACCGCCTCCTGATTCCCACACCCAGGTTGGGAACAGCCATTGGTCCTGGCGCTGCAAGAGTTAACATGTTTTCTCCTTCTGCTAATTTAATTTTGGTTTAATTTGCATAACTGATTTAGTCAAAAGAAGCTGATGTAACACCTCATCTGGAGTGTTAAAGAGACAGGCACTATTTTTAGACTCCCTGCGCTCACCAGCACAGCGCCGGAAGCTTCCTGCTGTCACCAAGTTAGAGCTCTGCCTCCAGTCGAGCTTCTTAAATCAGACATCCTTTGATAAGTGAAACGAGTTTTGGCCTCACAAAGCTTTGAGGTTGCAGCTGGACATGGCCCTCCACCTCCGCCGGTGAGCTGCAGAGACGCGGGGGGGATTGGTTCACCTGGGCACCTGCCTTCCTCCTGCAGGCCATGCTACAAAGGTCAGCTGATGCTTCAGGCCTGGTCATGTTGGCACATGCTGTGCTTGGAGGTGACGCTTTGGGATGTCGCAACACGGTCCCATTGTGATGTGGCACTGTGGTTCCTCTCTTCCATACTGAGCCCTTTGCTGTAGCATCTGCTGCCATCCGGGCATCGTTCTGCCGCATGGCAGCACATGGGTGTTTCCCACAGACAGTGGCATCATGCTTTGCCATTATAGGGCAGTGAATCTGCCTTGCAAACGTGGCAGCTTCATGCAGACATCTTTCCTTTATGGAAGGAGTCTCTAGTCAGCCCATCCCAGGAACATCCCTCTCCCATCATGATTATCTGCAACAGGGGAGAGGAGCATTTTCCCTTCAGTCCTGACCCCAGGAGAGGTGACAGGGTGAAAGCCTCACGCTGCAACTGAGTCACCTTTGCTTGTCTACCTTGCAGGCCTCACCCAGGAGGGGCATCTCATGCTAATATACCTGGGGCATAGGTAACAGGTGCATGCATGTGAGAAGCTGTGTGTGACTAAGTGTGTTTGCAAGGCACCTGTGCATAGGAGCCCAGGGGCCAGTGTTTGAGTCTTGTGTTCAAGCCCATGTAGATGTTAATGCCACTCTCACAACAAGGCTTTTAACATGTGGCATGAATTTGTTGGGACTCTGGTGTCCCGCTGAGGTTCACTTGACAAAGCAAACCCCCACAAGCCAGCTCAGATGAGCTGCCAGGCTCTCCAGGGAAGACAAATACAGCGAGTGCCAAGGACAGGCAGCTCCACTCTTCCCTCCTCACACGATACCTTTAGCCTAGGGCTGAGATATTTATTTGGGTTGCGGATGCCTGTGCTGCGCTTGCTCCTGGCTGTCTGGCTTTGGCACATACACACAAGACTTCGGCACCGAGGGTTGCGGTTGCCTGAGGCTTCCTCGCTGCCCCATCCTGTCACTGGCCAAGAGATCCCTCTATCCGTCCTAGAGGAGGCTGGCTGAGGGTCTTTTTGCAGTCTCTTCATCCACGCACACATCCCTCAGCGAGTGTATGGGGGGATCTCACCTGACTCATCATCATCATCAGCCTTCTGTGCTCAGGGACCCCCTTTGACCTCCCGGGGTTGACCCTATAACCTGTCCCCCATCCTGGGTTACATTCCCTGTCCCCATCATCCCCACTGGGGCCGTGGGGGTCCTCTCTCACCTAAAAGGGCGAGTCTTTTTTTTTTCTTTCGGTTCTTGGGAGCTTTGCTTACCATCCCTGGGGATTGAAATGGGCTATACAAAAATCCTGTAGCAACCTGAGAAAAGGGAAGGGGTCTGAGCTAGGAGCCAGAGAGACTCTGGGAGAGCTGCAGGACTGGAAGGGTTACACGGCTGATTTTATGGGAAGAATCAAACTCTATCCAGGCTGATCTCGGAGAGGCTGAAGTCACGAGTGGCCCTGCAGCACAGAACATGCTCATCCTTCCCTGCTGGTTGATTCTGCTGTAACAATGTTGTCTAAATCTTTCCACAGGCAGCAGATTGTTTTGTTGGTAACACTTTGTGGGGGAAGGGGGTGTGGGGAGAAAGAGATTCATTTGTTAAAACAATTGAGGCTTTTATTTAAAAGGAAAAAGTAAGCAATGCCCATTTGTCTGAGTAAAATAAGGGAAAAACTGTTAATGGGGTTTAAGAACCTGAGTATACAGATGACGGGCATGTAATTGCTGTAGCATGTGTCTGTAATAAAACTTAATGCGTCTATGATCAAAGTGCAGACATGAGCTAATTGAGTCCTCCCAAATGAGCCCTGCTCTTTACCTGGGTGGATGGGGATGTCCTGACATGCCTCTGGATAACTAGTCGCCTACAAATGAAAGGGATTGAAGTCCATGGGTCAGGAATCACGAATCCCTCTCGTCTCTTCCCTCCATCCTGTGTTGGTATCCAGGTCCCATTTTATGGCGGGAAGAGCAAAATGAAGCGATTCCCCCCCAAACCCCAAAGAGAGCTGGAGCTAAGAGTCATGATTGGGATTGAAGAATTCATGATTTCCAGTGCTATTGCTCAGACCATGTTAAAGTTTCTATAACAGCTTGAACCATATTGCTGCGACTTCAGAATTTCGCTCCTCGCCTTGCTGCACACCGCGTTGCTCTGAGCTCTTAAAACAGCTCCCGAGTTGAGTTCCACCCTAGAGGCGGCTGCATTTTAACAAGCGTCTTACCCAGGCCTTTGGTATACGATTATAACTTACAGCGCATCTCTGCCTAGTCTTGGTAACAGCTTTTTTCTGCCTTCCCTTCTGGTTTGTTTATTCTGGATATCTAACTGCATTGCATGCAGTCAGTCATTTTGGGTGAGATTTTCACGTTGCTAAGAGGGAATGAAAAACCTCTAGAAAAACAGGAAGGTTTAAGTGAGAAACCACAAGCACTGACGGGGGGACTTTGGGACTGAAGTGATAATAACTAACCCTGTTTTACACTAACTCTTTAAAACTGATGAGATGCTTGTTGAGCTGTATGTATTTTGATCTCTGAGTTCTTTAGCTGCAAGGTGCAACAGTCTATAAAATAAATCATGGCCGTTAATTATTGTTAACGGCCTTATTTATGGCTCTGTTGAGTGATGTTAAAATCAAGCTGCCAGGGCAGCTTTTTTTTTTTTCTGATAGCAAGTACTGGAATTAAAAAAAACAACAGCCCCATAACTAGAAGCGGATGTTTTAAATCAGCAGAATGCTGTGCTCAGAGCGACTGCAGATGTGAGCTACAGTCCTTGGAAAGACATGAGCTAATATGGACCCGAGTGTCCTCTGGATGAATTGAGCTCCCTGTCTGAAGGCCTTGTGGGGTGAAAAAATGGTCCAGCCCCTTTAATAGAGACTCTCAGCATCCGAGCTTGATGCTCCAGTTCTTACCCTGGGGCTGAGCCTGGAAGCCGAGGCCTTTGTGCAGATGGGAAATGGGGAGACTAAATGGGGGATTCTTTTGGGCTTTTGCAATAATCCACACGTTTTCCTGCGTGCTGATTCAGGCAGAGACTGAATCATCCATGGCAACTATTTACTTCTCCTGCTCTTTCATCCCCAGCCCGTCCTGTGAGAGCTGTTATCTCGTGGCTTGTCAGACCATCTTTGTTACCCTTTGGAGAATCCTCCACAGTCTCCTTCCTGGGAGTGAGACCTGGTTTTCGATGGTGCTAGAGATCATGTCGTGTGTCCAGGGAGAACCGCTGTGTTTCTCAAAGCCTCTGTTCTTGGATTCATGCGATTAGGCAAGAACATTGTTTTTCACTGGAAAAAAAATGTTGCTAGCCCAATTGCAGGAGAAAGCTTGCAGACATGACCCGGGGTTCCCGAGGAAGTGCTGAAATCAGCAACTAAATGCAACAAGCCCCTAATTTGTTTAAAAAGTCTCATGATTAAATCAATGTCATGACTGTGTGGAGGCCTGATTGCATTGAAGCCTGGGGGAGACAGTAGTATCTCCCCACCCCTCTGTGCATAACACTCCCATGATCAGGTAGCTGCAACAGGGCTAGGGTGACACGGTGTTTGGGTAGATGTGACCTCTTGTATTACATCAACTAAACATTTAGTTGGTCTAATACAAGAGATCACATCTACCCAAAGAACCTTGCCTGCCTATGTCCTTAGACCAACATGGCTACAACCAACACCCCTATGGGGATAGGGTCTAACCCACATTCTGCCCAGGTACCCCTTTCTGTGGCTGCTGGCGCAGCTGGGTCTCTAGCTGGCTCTGCTCCCTGCTGTATTGCTCTGTGCATCCTCCAGCTAGGGAGGTGCAGACACCTTGGCCTGGCTTAGCCTTTCCTGGTGCCAGCCAGGTGGCAGAGGAATCAGAGCCTCTCAACTCCTTGGACTAATTAACATAAATTGACACTGACTAATTAACTGTTCCAGCTCATTAAGGCTCAGGTGCTGTGCGAGGAAACAGCAGGCAGCGGAGTGGGGCCAGTGTCTTTGTTCTCCCTCTGCTGCCTCTCCAGACACTTCCTCCTCTCTCTGCCTCACCTGGGCATATCCTCCTCCTCACCCCTTTCTATCCCTTCTCCGTCCCCCTCCCTTGTCTCTCCGGCCCTGCCACTACAGCTATGGGGAGGCTGTTAAGAGAGAGAATAAAATTGGTGCCTAATCCATTGGCAGGAGCTCTTGTGGTCGCCTGGTTTGAACGTCCCCAGGTGCGGTTCACTTGTAGGCGGGCTTTGCCCTGGTTCCTCTCCTCTGAGGGTGGTGTTTGGTGTTTCGGCAGGGAGGCAAGAGGAGAGCAAAATAAAGCAGGCTATATGCAGTACAGGGACAGCAAGCAGGGTAACAGAGGGCAGGAGAAGAGGGAAGAAATGCTCTTGGCTCCTGCTCGCATGGAAGAGAAGTAGTGCTGGGCAGTAATCACAGGTCTGGGTTTTCAGAGCCTGGAGCCCAGTTTTTCTGTGCAACTGTGGACCAGCTGCTTAGTGGGCTGTGCCTCGGTGTCCCCTTGTTACAAGAGAGGAGGGCTGGGCCGCGGGTCAGGCCCCATCAGCTAAATGGAAGACAAGAACGGGCGGACAAGATCTGGAAGGCTCACAGGATGCCCCCATGCTACAGCAGTGAGAAGCACAGGAAGCTTTGTGGTAAATGTTACAGGGCAAATGACATGTGGCATGAGACTCCTCACAGATAGGTGCCTAAATACTAAGGGGCCAGATACCTTAGAGAGCCTGAAGCTGTGCAAAGAAAGGAACTGTTCTGGGCACAGATCATGCTGGGTCCCCACAATAGCCTTGCTGGGTGTCCACGCAGGCAGGATCCTAAATCACTGTGGTTGCAGTGCTTTCAGGGTACCACTCCCACAGCTCGTGTGGTTGGAGGAGGGAGGGCTCGCTGGAGCGTTGCTTTCTGTCTGTGCCCATGCTCAGGCCGGACGGTTTCTGCCTGAGCCAGTTAAGCTTCAACCAGGCCATAATCTCACTTGAAAAGCCACCCGCTCTGACCAGTTGTGAGCCTTTAGTAGCTGCATGTGTGCAGGCATGGACAAAGCCTTCTGTGGGACTGCAGCCATTTGATTTTTCTTGTGGAGTCCAGGCTTGAGACAGAGGTCTGCCAAATGCCAAGGTAATACGTGCATTAGTAACAGGCCCAACCCAAGGCTCCCACCCTGAACCCCTTGGCCCCTCATTACCATTGCTAAATTGATCCACCCCTTTTTAACATCTCCCCTGTTGCTAAATTTTCCCCGGTATGCCTCCTTTCTATTCCCCAGCATCCCAGCCATCATGGCTGATGCAGATCGTGTGGACAGCTCTTCTCAGACCATCAGATCCAGTAGCTTAACTAGAGAAATGGGGTTGCTGTTGAGCAATGTGACTTCTTCCTCCTTGTCCCAGCTCTAGGAGGATGCCTCTGGCAGGGATCTGGCTCGCTCAGATTGCAGAGCCTCCGGCAGTCTGGAAATAGGACCCCCGTCCTGCCTGTTTCTCTCACCTACTGTGTCAGGGCAGATGTCACCTGGTGCTGACCTGATGAAAGAGGCCTTCAAAAATCTTGGTTTGGTGGCAAGAGTCTGGGGTGGAAAGAAGGGAAAGTGAAGGGGGAGGAAGCCAGGCCGCTGAAGCGTGGGGGAAGTTTTTGCCCGCCCACAAAGTTACCAGCACAGCTGCCCTGGCTGGAGGGACACTGAGCCCCATGTGCAAGGAAGAGGTTGGCTGTGATGAGTCACGCTGACCCCCTTCAATGTCCATCTGGATGTCGAGAGGCTGGGAAGGGAGAAGAGCTAGCAACGGTCCCTGCAGCAGCTGATGTGAGAGGGTCACGGGTCCGGTTCTGAAGTGGGGTGACTGGCTGGCTCATGGAGCACGGAGGGGATGCGGGGCCTTTCACCTCCAAGCTGCCAGCTCGACTTCAGCCTCACTTGGCAGTGACCAGGCATCCTCGCCATCTGTTGTTGCGCTGGCCTGTCTGAAACAGGCTGTTGGTCTCAGTCCAGTTCCTCCTGGGCTAGTGCCTACCACACAAAATCCACCACCCTAATTGGCATTCACTGACACCCTCATTGGCAGAAGTGAGTGGCTTTGAGGCCTTGTCCGCACAGGGAAGATTGCACATGTGCAGTTGCCAGCGTAGGCTGACCCCTTCAAAACCACATTGATGCTACTATGGATGGGCTGTGCGCCAGCACCTGAGAGCTCCTGCAACAGATTCTCTTGTGCGGCTTTGTAGAGGAAGACCTCTGGGGGGGTTTGGGCCTTACTTGCATTGGAGAATTGAGCTGGGCATGAGTGTGGCTGTTTCTGTGTGCCTGTACGAGCTTGGTGGTAGTTGTGTTCTAGCGATAGCACTTCAGTGCTTCCTTAAGCCAGGGCAGGGGCAATGCCCTCTGGGTATCTTCCCACAGTCTGCAGCTCTGTTCCCATTAGGGGCACATCCTGGGGAGTCTGCAAGGCTTGTGATACATTGTGGGACATTGGGTAATTGAGTTACCACACTTTTTGGGAGATGTTGCAAAGCCTTTGATTCACTGCAGGAGAACTAAGGGAATGACATCCGGTTACCTCCACCCACCCTTGCAGTACTCAGGTTCACACGGAACAGGTTATGGTTAAACCTGCAATAAAGCTGTGTTTTCTAACCAGTTGTTTGATTGTTCCCAGGTGGTTGAGGGTGTCTCTGTGTTGTGCAAACAGCCCTGTGGCTCTAGGCAGTTTAGTTTCTCTGGTCTTTTCTCCCATGGGAGCTCTGAACTGTCAACATTGGTGGTGCTCGACCAAGGTGCTGTGGCACCAGGAAAGGCTGCAAGATCCTCTGCATATCAGCACAGTGATGTCTTCAAACACCTGATGATTCACATGCTAACCTCAATAGGAATCCACAGTGTCAAAACCATCCTGCCCCACAGTGGTCCTTTGCAACAGAAGAATCGCTCTGTTACTTTTTTTAGTCCAAAAATGAGCGGAAGTGAAGCGCTGGCGTTTTCTGGTGGGCGCTCTGAGTCTAAAAAGGTTGAGAACCACTTGTCTGGGTCTGAGGATGATGATGACCCTGCCTGGACCAGGCTATGGGGACTGAATTCCCCTCTTGCTCTCAGTGGAAGCCCCTCATGGCAGGGAGCCACGCTGCTGCCCTTGCTGTACCTGTGCTGTGTGCACCTTCCCTGAGCAGCATAACGTTCACTCAGAAGGTTTTGTTTCTTTTAACAGCCCTTGGGGCCATGAGATCTCCCTGCCAGTTTCTGGCAGAACCTGTCAGGCAACTTTCGGCTTTATCTTTTGTGATAAACAAAAGGGGGAGAGTCATGTTAGAAGAGCCCCTGATGTCTTTGCTGCTGTTCTGAGCCTGCTGTACAGCTCCGGGTCTGCTTTCTAGCCCATCCCACGGAGCCTGGAAAAAGCCCCCGCCCTTCAAACACATGCTCTGAGCCTGTTACTTCACCCTTTGGAGGATCTGTGGAAAGCATTCAGGGTTTTAGCAGCAAACCCAGGCTTTCCCTGTTCCAGCTGATTGCTACAGAGCAGCTGCGGGATCAGCGTAGGGCTAGAGCCCAAGGCAGAGTAGCAGGTGGAGCCAAAAGGGGCAGAGATACAACTCCACCATCCCATCTTCTATGGGGAGGCTTCTGCTTACTGGGGAGGCTTGGGGCTCTGGATGCCTGAGTTTGCTTCCTGGCTCTGGCTCTTTGACTCTGGCCAAATCACTGTGCCATGCTGTGCCTCAGTTTCCCCATCTCTGCCTGCACCTTGCACTTCTGTGGTGGAAGTATTACTGTATTGTTATTTATATACCAGGGCTGGATCCACCCTCTGGGGAAGTCCATATCTGGATCCAGCTGCCTGTGTTCTCAGATGAGCCTGGCCTGAATCCCCAGCCTGAATGTTGAGACTCTCCAGATTGGGGTCCCATCTCTGCTGTCTCTCCTTATTCTGCTTTAGTGACCCTCCGTCGGGTTTGCCGGGGTAATAGCCTCTGGGTCTTGCATCCCAGCATGGTCTCTTCTCTGTGTGAATGCCCGTGTGCGGCTCATTTGCACAAGGAGCCCACGCCGTCCGCACAGCTTCGAGGCATGCTGCCCCTTTATGTTTAACCCGAGTGTTTGAGCCCCTCTGTGAAGACACCCTGGGAACCAGCAGCCCGCATACAGCACAAAGGCTGTTGGAGGCATCTCTGCTCACTGGATTAGCATGGTTGCTGCAGCAACCCAGAACAAACCTGTCTGCGTGTATCACCGGAGAACGGCTGGGCTCTGGGCGTCTGGAGACGTTTGTGGGATTCCTCTACTTCTGATCTCGGCAGAAGAGGGACGTGCCCATGAGGCAGTGGCAGGGCATTGTGTTAGAGGAGGGCTGTTTTCTGCAGGGTTTGGTCCTGTCTTTCCCTTGCTGGGTGCTGGTGACAGACCCCACCATCCGGTACATTGCACAGTGATCGCTTCCATTCCTCCCCCCACCCCAGATCACAGCCCCTGCAGATGCAAGGCAGAGCCAGGGTGCAGGAGACACGGAGAGGGAACTAAAGAAAGACACTGCTATTGGAGTTGAAATTGGAAACGGAGCTGGTGCAGTTGTCTTGTGAGGCCTGTAAACAGTCGGCCTGTGTTTCCTTGGCTCGCCAGCCCGCTGCCAGGACATGGGGACACTTGTTCGCGGCGGGTCGGGGGTCAGTGGAGATGTGAAGAATTCCCCTTTCTGCAATCTCTGGAATCTGTCCCAGCGCTGACTGGGGAGCAGGGTGCCCGGCCCAGACACAGACCGTCATTCTTCCCCTTCCTTTGCTCTTAAAGGGAGAAATGATTGGAATTGGCACTGGGGCTGTGACCCCAGCTCTGTGATTCCCCCCCGAGCGCCGGCGGGCAGGGTGAGGGCACAAGGGCAAAGGGCCCCCTGAAGGCAGGGTGAAGAGTGTGAAGTGCAGGCCAGAGGCACCGCAACTGTGGGGCGAGAGATGGGGCAGCTGGGGTAGAGGGAGCCCCAGATCAAGGGGCGATGGGGAAGAACTCGCTGGCCCATGGGAGGGGCACGGTACTGGCAGTGGGGAGAGGAGGGGACCTGTATCCACACTGGGAGAGAGGCACCGGCGTCAGGGACCACCTCCTAGCTCCCCTGGGCACTGGCACGCGTGGAAGGCTTGTGCCATCCTCTCCAGTTCTGCCCTCAGGAGGCAAGAACAGGTGCCTGGCTCCGAGCATGCTCGGCTGTGCATTTGCTCCACCATGTGCTAATGCCACCACAATGGAAAGTGTTACTATAGATCCTCTAATTTGCCAGTTCGCTACCCACTGTTCAGTTGCTGTCTGGGCTCTCACCAGGCCTGGCTACCTGCTAAGAGCCGGTTCGAGCCTGGACCAGGAAGCGTCACAGCCCCGGGCTGGGAGCTTTGGGAAGGGCATTCGTCTTGGCTGCAGAACCTGGGGGGTTGAGTCAGGGTTTGTCTCCATGGCAGGATTGCATTGAGCTAACTAAAACTGGATTAGGATTTGGCTCGGCAGGCCCCGTGTCTGGACGGCCAAGAGTTCATTTGTCCGGTAGTGATTTGGCTGACATCAGTTCCTGATGCTAAATCGCTAGAAGGGTATCTACATGGGAGAGACCTTTTGATATACCCCGGGGTCTGGATTTATACTGATCTAGTTATACTGACCATACCCGCCCCTTAGGAGTCCTGCTATCCTGGGCTCAGAGAGGTTTTTCCGTGCTCAGAAAGACGGGTGAGTTGTCTGCCGAGAGTCACTAAGAGAAGGGCACGGGTGATGCGACCACTGCCTATACACACTCACAGGGAAGAGCAATTCGACAGTAGCGGGCTCTTTTGCTGGCTAGGCCATGGCCTAACAAGCCCAACGCTGGAATTGGAGCCCACACCAACCAAATCAGACTAGAAATAAGGGCAGGTTGTAAAGAGGGAGGGTAGTTCACCACTGTAATGTGTCGAGGTTTGCGGCTCTTCTGTTACTAGAAACAGTCGCATGCTGGTCGGCTGGTGGAGAATCCAGGGAAGTCCTAGTTATTCAGGACCTCCGAGTGGGCAATCGCAATGAATCCGTCTGGCCTTATATATAATCTGTGAGCATGTAGAAACTGGGGAAAGCTGCACTGATAAGTGTCTCCTGGATGGTGTGCTGCAAAGGCCTTGTGTGCACACAGGCAGGACTACTTGAACTATCCTGGTCTAGTCCAGTCAACATGACCTTTCTAGTGTGATGCCGTGATATGGGTTCAGAAGTGCTTACACTGGCAAGGCTGTTTCTACACCGGCAGAGGATGAAACTCTGCCCGTATAAAGCACCTTTACCCTGGAGAACGGAGTGACTTGGTTTATATATCGCTATTTGAGAGTAGGAACTGAGGCCCAGGCACCAACAGAAGGAAGGGACTTCAGGTCAGGCCTGTGGGTGACAACCCTGGGTGCCCTTTCCTCTCCCACCATGTGTTGCACGGATCGGTGAGCACTGCCTGCGGCAGTTCAGGGAAGTTCTCATTACATAAGAGCAGAGGGAATTTCCCCGGGGCTCATTTGCAGCTCCGGAGAAGGTCCCTAATTGGCAGCACTGCCTGCTCACGCTTACTTTCTGCGTGTGTGAATGAGGAAGTGACACAGCACTTAGAGCTTTGCTGTGAGACATGCAGCGACAGTCACAGCTGACTTGGGAAAACAACCTGAGAAAACCCACCGGGCAGCTGAACTGACCTGGGGCAGCACTTTCCATCAAGGGGAAACCTTGCAAAATGCTGCATCGCCAGCATGAGGAACAAACACACTTTGATCTACCTGTCTGAGCATGTATCTAGGAGGCAGGAGTTCTCATCTCGTCTCCCAGAAGGTCTTCATCAAGTTCAGGGCTGAATGACCCTGTGTGCTGATCTGGGCAGGATGGATGAAATTCCCCTCCGTGCACAGACCCAGGAGGGATGCTGAAGTTCACAAAGAGTCTTCCCAGGAAATAGCTCTTCTAGCCCTGACCCCCCAGGTAACAGGGCAAACAATAATCTAGCCCTTGGCCCAAACACCCATCTGCTTTGGATCAGGCCCGGAGCTAATCTTTGTAGCTGGGTTCATCCCATGTCTCCTGGGGAGTTTTAGCTTTGAGTGGGCTTCAAGGCAGGAAACCAGCACTGCATAGACACTCACCTGATCCACCCTCAGAAGCCCCTGGGAGGGGAAGCAGAAGCCATTTCCCAGTGGGGAACTGGAGAGGGGAAGTGATGTGTCCACAGCCTTTGAGTCACTGAGTCACAACTGGGAGCAGAGTCCCAGGGACACCAGTTTCTTGTTCTGCACTCAGGGTGCTGAGCGCAATTTGGGGGCTCCCGAGAGCAGCACTTCCTTAGGCATCGCACCAGTCCCACAACCTCCTGAAGCCTGAGCAAACGTGAGCCAGGGAGAGCCCGGTGACCTTCATGAGGGCAGTTTGGGGTCCAGGTGTTGGGCTCTGGGGGCAGAGGTCATTGGGTTCATGCTTATTTCCCATCTGCTTGTGCCATATGGAAGTAGAGATCCCAGGCCCGCATCTTGCCCAGGGCAGGACTTCTAGGGGGAACAGGATTGTGGCCCATGCTTCTCAAATAGCTGCTTCTGCCAGTCAGGCTGAATTCCCCAGATCAGGGAGGGGGAAGGGGGGCACGGAGCGGAGTTGTGCAGCCAGCTCCGTGCTGCACCCTGCTGCTCACAGGCTGAGCATCTGAAGGGGGATCCTGCTGATAGGTTGCATGCCCTTGGGGCTGCAGGGAGCCAGGCCTTGCACCAAAGCATTTTCTTTAGCATGAGAGGGCAACTGGAAGGGGCGGGGTGGGCAGGAGGGGATCTCACACTTGATCTCATAGATTAGCTTGGTGCCCATCCGAGTCAGGCGCACCAGGCCAGAGAAGGACTCCTCAAGCGGCTTCTGTGAAGCACTAGCATGATGGTTCCCCTTTCGGACACCAATTTTCACTGCCGTACCAGGAGAGCCTAAAACGGCCAGGACTCTTCAGTTTGGATAGGAGAAGAATGATGGGGGGATATGGTAAAGGTCTATAAGATCGTGCCGGGTGTGGATCAAAGAAACAGGGTACTGTTGTTCACTAAATCCCAGAACACTAGAATCAGGGGGCACCCACTGAAAGGAGCAGGTGACAAATTTAAAACTAACAAGAGAAAGTACATTTTTCCGCATGTCAGTAACTCATGGAATTCATTGCCACAGGACGTGATGGAGGCAGGGAGCACCGCCAGCTTCAAAAAGGGACTGGATAAATTCATGGATGATAAATCTATTAATGGCTATTGAGCAGAATGGCCAGATATGTTTCCTCTGGCATCTCTAACCCAATAAATGGTGGGTGCAAAGGAGGGTATTGAGTAGGAGATGGATCACTCAAGAGAGATCTAGTTCAGTGCTTTCCCTGCATAGCCTCCACTCCTGCCACTTTCAGAGACAGGTCTATTTGCCACGTTAATGGGTCATGGGCCAACAGCCCACTGAGTGAAACTATAAGCCTCCCTCAGAAGGGGAGGCTACCGGGAAAGTGGAGACTGAGTGCTTGGGGCAACTGAAAATATAACAGGGACGGGAGGGGAGGTCAGAGGTTTAGCATGAATGCACCAAGGGGGGGTACTGAGCAGAACACACGGGCCAGTGCCCTCTGACCCTCAAATGAGTCCAGGGATCCAGTGGACACTGCCCAGTGAAGCTCCACTCAGAGATGGGATTGCACTAGGGACAGGAAAGTGGCCCCGCAGTCCTTGGGGTCCTCCCAGCCAGAGCATCCCTCCTGGTGAGGCAGATGGTGAGTTGAGCCAGAGCCAGGAGGAGGTTGACCAGGAGGTCCCAGGACTTGGTGGGGAGTTGGATGGGGAGTGCACGAATAAACAGGGGAGGGGAGTAGTGCAGCCAGGACCTCAGCAAGAGGTTCTGGAGGAGGCGGTGAAGGGGCTGCAGCCTGGCACCCTAGGTTGGCAAGCAACAGTGTCTCCCTCTGTTCATAGAGGGGTGTCCATGAACTGTGCCAGATACATGCCCAGGGTGAAGGCTCTGTGGAGCAGCCACCAACTGAGGTCCCTGGTGGCTTGTGGGATCAAGGTGGAGTACAGATCTATCCACTGGGGACCTTCATCCTCACCAAGGATGTTCCACAGCTTGGTGTCTGGGCGGGACGTGAGGATGAGGATGGGATGGTGGAGGGTGTGGATCATGAGCATGCTGGTGATGATGGGTAGTTTGGAAGCAGACTGGCTTGGTATCCCTCAGCCCGCTGAGATGGTGTGGCGGGGAGCTCTGTGGGGCACTGGGCTAGCTGGACCATTGGTGGCATTTCTTATGTTCGTATGTGGGTCGTCTCTAGGGCCAGGCATCAGGCACAAGACACAGGGGCTTTCCACTCCAACCACTTTATTGCACGCGTGTTGCAGCAGGGAGCTTCAGTCCCAGTGAGAGGGCTGCTATCGGGGAGGCCAGGGAACAGAACGGCTCGGGTCTTTCCGCTTCGTCTTGGGGATCAAGCAGGCGATACTGCAAACCATCCCTGGAGATGGAAAGACACGCATTCAGTTCTCACTGGTGCCCAGTCCTAGCAAGGCTCCCTGGGCGCCCTGTGCCTATTCACTCCTAACAGCTCTGGGCGCAGTAGCATGCCAGCTGAAAGATAACTTCCTCTGGGACTTAGGCCTCCTACTTTGTTCAGCCCCTTCAGAGAAAAACCCACCTTGTCCTGTGTCACCACCACCCCGAGTCTCATTGCCAGGGCAGAGTGCAGGGGACACTCTGCTAGCCTGGGGTGCGGAGAGAGACTTTGAGTCCTGGCTTGGGTTTCCTGGTTTAACCTTGCCAAGGTCCGTCCAGTGAAGGGGAGCCACTGTGCTCTGTGGCATGGCTCTCGGGCACGTATGATTTGTGATGAGACCCTGTGGAGCAGTGACCATGGGGTGGGCTACGTAGGGATGAGGGTTATGTCTTTTGTTCTTGGTCTTTACAAAGCGAAGGAAAGGTTTTCTCAAGAGCAGCCTGACTCATTCAAGCTGTGGGTTGTTATCCCCATGCTGGGCCATAAAATCCAGGCAGGGCAGCTCTGGAGCAAGGATGATCCCTTCAGGTGGGGTGGGGGACAAGGGACAACAAACATGCAGTGTCCCTTTAAGACCCCATAGACATGCCAGCAGTGCTCAGATGAATGGGGAATTGACTGAGCTGGTGGCAGCTGCTCTGCTCAGAGGAGAGCCCGTCTGAAACTCCCCCTTTGTGCTGTGGGGACATGCTAGCTGGCGCCGAGCTGCCCAGGATGGGTCTGGGCAGCTGATGGGGTGTGCTTATGTGCAATTGTGCATCTTCCCCTCTTCCATGCATGCACGAGGGGATGTGTGCATGGATTAGGACAGTGCACGGCTCCACTCTCCGTCGGTCTCGGAGGGAGAGGTGGGGGTGTTCGGGGTTCTGTTTTCTAGTCAATTCTCCCCACATTGTCCCCATCTCCGGTGGACCCTGAACACCTTCCAGTAATGCTTTCAGCCTTGTTACCAGCATCTACCACCCATGGTTTGTTTTCTCTCTTCCCCTCCTCTTCAGCCCCTGAGAAAGCTCCTGTGTCTGGCACAGATGAGCTCTGCTTGGAGCACAGGAGTGAGGTGGCCCCCAGCGTGTGCACATCAGCCTCTCTTCCTCGCATAAGACGAAGGGGGAGTTTTGGGGGGGGTCTGAGAGCCAGCAGGTAACAGAGCAAGCAGTTGCCCTGTCTTTCACACAGGCTGGATTTGGCATGTACAACCTTTGTCCTGTCACGAGGGACTTGGAGGATGTAACACGCATCGGGGCAGAAGTTGTTGGGAGGGGAGGTCACAGGCCAGTAGTGTCATGTGTGTAGCATGCCTGTTCCCTGGTTAGGGAACACTGACACTTCCATGTGTAATAGCCTGGCTTGCCTCCCTTCACCTGGGCTAGCGCATGGCGAAGGTAAGCTGACACCAGGCTCCTGATGGGGGGCTGAGCTCTGTTACCTGAGCCCTCCAGAAAGCCTTTACCCCTCCAGAGGCCTGGAATTCCTGATGCTGCGATACTGATCTCTCCTGGCCTCCGGACATTAGCAACCCCCCCACCCCCATAATGACTCCTGCAGTCACCAGGAGCGGGAGTAGCCAGAGGGGTGTAGCCAAAGCACAGGCTGGGGAGCTGCAGGCACAAGGAATCCAAAGGACTCTGGTCCGTGCTCGCAGGGCAAGCCTGGGCCAGCCACGTTCTGGCTCCAGGCCTCAGTTTCCCCTTCTGTAACACAGAACCGTCATACCCACTCCCCAGGGGAGGGATGCGGGAAATTGAAGTGAGCTGAGGACAAGCAGCACCAGCGTGCCTGACATCTCTGTGCATTGTGGCCTCGTTTGCTCCACGGTGATGTTAGTTTAGTTAGTGCAGTGACTGGTCTGGTCCTTTTGTAGCGTAATCCAAGCACAGTTACCGTGCACAGTTATACGAGTTATAAAGCTGGGGGGCTTTAAGAGAAGGCTGGATAGGCACCTGGCTGGGGTCATCTGGCCCCAGCACCCTTTCCTGGCCAGGCAGGGGGTCGGACTCGATGATCTGTCACGGTCCCTACCAACTATGAATCTGTGAAAGCGCATCACACCAGTACAGGCAAAGGGGATCAAAAGCTGGGTGTATTCAAGTGCTTACTGTTCCCCTTCTTTCCTCAGAAATGTGTGTTTCTTTCTCAGAACTGCTGCGCAGGGAGGCTGTGGGGAGGGGAGTGAGCATCTCGTGGTGAGAGGCTTTCCTGGCCCTGGCTAGGGGGAGGAGGCCTCACCTTTTGCCTGTGATGGGCTTGGAGGAAGGAAATTGAGACTTCATGCTTCCCTCTTCGCTCAGTGCTCTGGCCTTGCTGACCCAGAAGCATTTTCCCCTCTGGCTCTTTTGCAGATCGCGTCCCTTTGAGTCACCTTCCTGACCGGAATAGGTGAGCAAGTCGAGTGCCTTTTGCCGGCTCCTCATCTCCAGGGCAAGTCCGCGCAGGCGGCTAAGTGCCTCCCCTGTCTCACAGGTTTGTGTCGTGACTCACTGGCTGAGTAATGGACTCCTCACAGGCAAAGCTGGTTTATCACAAGCCTTTTCACTCTCTGCAGGAACCTACTGACCTCAGCAGAGCTCAGCATCCTGAACCAGCTCTGGGAGAGATCCTGTGGCACATAGCTTGCTTTGTGTTGTCAGTGTGATGATGATGGGGTCAGGACTGATCTGCCATCCACCTTCTTCACCCCAGCATCTCAAAGCCTTCTACCATTCATTACACGTCCTCTGCCCCCCATCTCAGCACCCTTCTCTGTATTGTAGGGACAAGGAAACTGAGGCACTGAGCAGGGATATGCCAAGCTCATAGAGCAAATCTGTAGCTAAGTCAAGCATAGAAGCCAGGGATCTTCTCCCTAGGTCTCCTGTGTTTTAATCAGTAGGTAATGCAGAGTCCTCGAGACAGGACTAGAATTTAGACTAGGAAGTAATTGACTTTGGGAAGGCAGTTGACTTACTCTGACATGACAGTCTGATTAAAAAAAAAATCAGCACTGTACAAAATTAGCGCGGCCCGGATTAAATGGATTGAAAAGTAGTTCACTGATAGAATGCAAAAAGCAATGTAAATGGTGACTTGTTGGACGCCCATGGGGATTTCTAGAGGGGTCTTGTGGGGACCTCTTCTTGGTGCCAGCACTCTTCAGTTTCTGTATCAATGGTTTGGAGAACAAAATTAAATCCCAGCTGATCAAAGCTATGGGCTACATACGCAGCAGTCAGTATTGGTGGGGTCAGGTCAGCTATACAGCCTGGCTTGGGTGGGTTGGTAAGGCAGGCTTCCATGAATGGTGTGCACATAACTCGGCCAATTGCAAAGGTCAGGCAGGCACCGAGGAACAAAGAACGCAGATCCAAAGGATGGTCCAGATGAAGACTCGGGGTACATGAATGAATGCTGGCTGTATGGGCATAAGGGTCTCCCAGACCCAGATCAGCCCCTGAACCTCTGGGCACTGAGTTAAAAACCCAAACCGTTCAAGGCTGTGATATCTGTGTTAACTCCCTCCAGTGCTCTTGGTGCTTGGCTCCTCTCCAGGCAGCTCCCAGCAGTTTCCAGAGCAGTCCCTGGCTCTGCTTCCAGCCTGCTTGGTAGCTCTGTTGGCCATGGGACATGCCTGCTGGGGGTCTGACTCCACCGGCAGCTGGGTCATGGGCAGCAAACAGTGCTCTTGTAGGAGCCTGCATGATGAAGAGCATGCTTCTTTGTTGGGAGTGGCTGAGGCTCTGGTGTCCCGGGCCAGGGCAGGGATCAGTGGGATTCAAGGGGAGAGGGCAAGCTTTCTCCCTGGTTCCTTGATTTCAGGCTGTCCTGGTTAGTCCCACAGGGGCAGGGACTTGGATGCTCTTTGCATCCCCCCCAGCACCACCATGCTGGAGTCAAGCATCCCTCCTGCAGACAGGATGTTAACTACATGCTGTCCCTTGGCTGAGGCTTTGGCAACCGGGAGCTGGGGGAGAGGATGTAGAGAGGAAGGGGCCTGGGTAATGGTGACGTAGCTGGGTGCCCCGGCCTGGCGGATGGGGCCAGGCCAGAGGAAGCAGCGAGTGAATCAGACCTGTGCTGGCACTGGCCACTCGCAGGCAGGAAGCCGTAAGTGGGGAGTGGAGCAAAGACACGCAGATCTGGGACAGGAAGGCAGCCTGCGATTTCCAGGGTCAGCAGGAAGACCGTCGGATGCAGGGCCTGGGAACTGGGGCAAGACGAGCCCCTTGGAGTGACGCGGGACAGGAAGCCGAAGCCCTGAAATGAGCAGGGCCTGGGGGGAGGTGGCTGTTATCTCTCCAGGCCACACGTGCTCCCAGGCCAGGGCGGGACTGAGACCACTGGAATTCGGTCAGGGGGTTAGTTACAGCTTCCTGAGGCATCATCCGGGCCACGTCTCGGTGGTCCCATTGACCTGTCCTCCCCTGGGCAGATCAGGGGGCCATGAGCCTCCCAGCTTTGAGAGGTGGCCCTGCAATGACCTGCCTGCTCCCCTCTGCAGGTAGGAGCGTTTCAAAGGCCGATGGTTCTGTCTGTTCCCAACACTGTCCATAGCCTTCCTGTGGACCTCAAAATGCAGAGCCAGTGCCATCCCTGGCAAAAAGGGAAACTGAGGCACAGTGAGGGGAAGGGAGCTCCCTGCACCTGCACACCAAGTCATTGGCAAAGTAGAGAACAGATCCCCCCTCCAAGTCTCCTGGCTCTCAGGCCTGCACCATACCCACCACAAGGCAACGCTTCCCCCACCTGTTAGATCCAACCCTGATTCATGCTCAGTCTCAGACTGATCTCACTGGGATCTGTCATCTTGCTCTGTGGAAACAGTCTCTTTGGATGCTGTTTGTGTAAATGCACACGGATGAACCAGAGGCCCGAGAGGCCCTTTCCACTATTATGTTCCTTTGTTTGCACAGACAGAAACATGTCTAGAGCTAAGGAAACCCGCTGCTTCACTTGCTGTCCCCAAAGCATCTCCTCCTGTTGTGGGGCTATTAAAACAGCTGTCACGTTCCACCCCAGAAGTGGCTGCATTTCAGTGGGGGTTCCTGCAAACAGCTCTCTGTATGCAGGTATTGGCATCCCCACCAACGCTCCCACCATACTGGGGTTAATGTAGGTGGTACAGTCAAGAGTGAAGATGGTGGGCGATGCCGGGGGGTGGCATGGGGATGATTTCTTCCATGTGGCACTTCCCATAGTCTGCATTCAGGGTTAGAGCTAAGCAGGAGCAGAGAGTTGGGAGCTGGGGTTTCACTTCAGGCTCTTAGCTGTGCCCTTTGTCTCTGACTCCGGAGTTCCCCAAGGGGGGCACTGGGAGCCAGGATCCCTTCCTTGCACTGGGGTGAGTCCTGCTGTTGTGCTAGCAGTTCACCCACTTGGAGGATGGAGCCCGGAGCCAAGCACCTGCCATCTCTCCCTCCCCAACCCTATGCTGCGGCTCACGGCAGGTGCAGCTGCTTCACAGAAACAATCAAACAGGGTGGCAGTCACACCAGTGTAAAATAACAGCCCAGCAGAGTTGGGCTTGGGGGTGGGGAGAAGCCAAATATAATGGAGATATTCAGGGCTGTGACTGCAAGAATGCAGGCCCTGATGGTGCCCAGCACATGGTATACAGGACTGCTCCAGCCTGCAAGAAACCACAAGGGATTTCCCAGGCCAGGGCAGCTTGTACCCAGAGAGGAAGCGGGGTGGAGGGGACTGCAGAGGAGTTGTAGGAGGGTGCGAGATCCATTGCAAAAGCTCAGCAGAAATACCCTAGCTGTGTTGGGGGACGGGCTCCTTCTGCAGAGGCCCACACACTTCCCTTCTCCCACATCACTGCCCACGGACCCCTGTCTGTGGGTGTCTGTATGCCAGTGCGTGCTCTGATATTTGCTCTGTGCATGTCTTTATGTGCATTTGCATAGGCGCATGGATTCCAGGGAAAGCAAATACCCAGATCCAATCTCTGTTAGCCTCAGGTACAAGACAAGGGCGAGGTGCAGGGGGGGAATCTGAGGTCTCAGTTTAACTATTGTCTCTCAGGGTGTGCCTGGCCAGTATGAGAAACACATGGGAGCAGGAAGGATGAGCTTCATCCTTCATTGCAACTTCAGTCAGGTGCAGGGAGCCTTTGTGAGTCACTGTGTAGGAAGCTTACAGAGAACTGGGTGATAAAAATATTACCTGGCAAGTGGGCTGGAGAAGCTGGGGGCAGGAAGGGCTCAGGGGAGGGTGCTGTCCTATGTCAGCCTTTCTTCAAACGCTGCCAGCAGTGCAAGCAAGATATTGGACTGCAGAAGAACTGGACTGAAACCCTGGGTGTAAATCAGTGTTACACACTCATCTACAGTTCTCTGGGTGTGTATGGCTGCATGACTGGGATATTACAGAGGTCGAGAGTGTTCAGAGAAGGGCACTGAGAAGGATCAAAGATCTGGGGAAATCTCTTTTATGAAGAGACATGGGCGAGATGAAGGTTGGCATAGGAAGGTTCTGCACAAGGTCAAATAGTGCAACGAAGGGAGTTCATGGTCCACAAACGCAAGAGCGAGGGGGCCGTTCCATTCAGCTTGCTCAGTGTGCAGTTAGACTGAGGGACTCACTGCCTCAAGCTCTCACCAAGGCTGAGAATCTAGGAAGAGTCATAGAAGGACCCAACATCTGCACATGCAACAGGCATATCCAGAATTCGAAGTTTGGATACGGTGTTTGGGAGAGAAAAAACTTCCTGCTGCAGGGCTTCAACCAGTGTGTGTCTCAGAGATCTGCCCGAGACTTGCCACGGTTTTAGATGATCTTACACATGGCTACTGTGTGGTTCCTGTCCCGTCGTCGAAAACAGCTGGTTTTGGCCTCCGTTGCAGATGGGCCCCTGGACAAGATGAAGGGTGGGTCTCCTCCAGCCTGGCAGGTCCTGCCTTCCCATGGAGGGAGCTGCAGGAGACTGATGGTGCCTCGTGGCCAAGGTGTTTGCATTCTGGCTGGGTCGTGTGTGGACTACTCCTTCCTGCTTGCAGATGCAGGGGGTTCCTCTTGTGAGCTGCATTAGGATATTGGGGAGCTGCTCTGGGGTCCAGGCAGCGTGTTAAGAAGGACCATGCGTGCGCACCCGTTCTGGACGTTGTGGGAGCTGCTTCCCAGATCACGTGTACCCTCACAAGGGGGTTGATCTGCTTGAGGGCAAGCGCAGCCCGCAGAACCCTAGTAGCCGCAGTCATTGTCCATAGGGATATCCAACCCACTGAGACTGCAAGTCTCAAAGTGCAGTGCGCCCGTCGTACCACCTGCAGCCTTGACAGGCTTCAGTGTGAGGCAGCTGCTATCCTGCAGAGGCAGCCTGTTGGCTCTTGGTGAATTAAAAGCAGTGAGCCTTTTCCAGCTAGCGGCAGGCCTGGCAGCCAGCTGTCACCTGCTGCAGATCAGCATTACATGCATGAATCTCGAAGTGTAGGGAAGGAATACGTGCATTGGCCGTATGCCTCCCTTCGGCGACTCACTTCCTCCTCCAAGGGCCGAAGTTGGCCAACTTTAGAAATATCAGGTCCTGAAACCAGCTGGAGGAACCTCTTGGGGGGCGGGTGGCAGTCTGAGGAAATCACAGGGGCAGAGTTTCCTGCGGGCTTGTTTCCATCACGCCCCCATTTTGGTCAAATTAGAAGGTCTGACATGCTGCTGTGGGCAAAGAGGGTGGGGACTGTACGGGCAGTAGCTATAGACGATCATGGTGGGGAATTCCTCTTTCTGATGCTGAAACTAGAGTGGAGGCGGAGGCGTGGGTGGGAAATCTGTCGCTGGGCTGATCCTGAATTCCTCACTCAGGACAAATAACACTGACCGTGTCAAAAAGGGCCCAGCCTCTAGTCACGGGGCTGGGGCAGAAGGGGACATGAGTTCTCAATAGACATAGGGGACAGGTGAAGAAGAGTCTTTGAGGTGGAGGCTGGTGTTTCATAGTGTCCTAGACGTTAGGGGCTGGAAGGGACCTTACAGATCATCGGGTCCAGCCCCCCCTGCATCTACTGCACCCCCCTTTCTTACTATATCCAGGTCCTGGCACAGTGGAGCAGGCACTGGGTGGGTGCGGGATGTGGGTGTATGTGTGTGGATGTGTGGGTGTAAGTGGGTATGTGGTTTGTGGGGGTCTGTGAGTGTGCTAGGGGAAGGTGTATGGGGAGGGTTGTGGCATGAGTGGAGGGGGAGGGTTGCAGTAGGTGTGGAGAGGCAAGGCTGCACTGTTGCAATAGTAAAAAATAGAAATAATAAATAATAGGAAGAAAGAGGACCCCCATCTTCTACAAGTGGCCACATGTCACAGGGATGAATACATCATGAGCAAGTTCCTGCTATCCCTGAGGTCTGGCTGTAGCCGGGGGCACTTTTGAAGTGTGTTCAGGGGGTTCCTCTGACTCCAGTGGTCCTCGAAGGAGTGGTAGACAGCAGACCCTAATGCCCAACACTTCAGGGACTTCTCCACTTACCAAGACTGGTGGGATGGGTGATCCCCTCACAGGTGAATGGTTGAGACCCGGAAATGGCGAGCTCTCTTGCCCAGGTAATAATAGTCGAGATGCTGCCAACGGTTTTTCCATCTGCAGAAGGAAGGAGGGAGAGAGGAGGCCATGGGAAGTAAGTCACAGGCTGAGGGGTGAGGGGAGCATGCTAGTGAGACTGGGGAGGACTGGTTGGAGTCCCATGGTATAATAAGCCCATCAAAGAATGCACTGGCTTCCCTTTCCCAAGAGGATGGGAGGGGAGCTGGGATGTCCGTGACTCTCGTTAAGGGGTGAACCTGCTGTTGCTAGCTTCCCACCACCGAGCCTGGGCCGGCTAAGGAGGGTTGTGGTGCTGCCGTGGCCCTCACTCATGTCTCACGGGAGGAGCATGTGCCCGTGGTGTGCTCTCCTGCTCATGCAGCTGCATTGAGCTGCCCCGTTACTGCACCCCAGCAGCTCTGAGCACCGTAAGAACAAGCGATACGTGGTGTCACCCCTCTTTATCCTTCCCTTGGGGTGATGCTGCCTCTCTGGTGCACTGTGAATGCACCACCCCTGGGCATCAGAGCCAAGTCTTGCAGTGAACAGAGAGGGAAAATGCTGCTTTCAGCCTTAAGAGAGGTCTGACCCTGGCATTACTGAGTCCCAGCCTGGCCCCAGACCCCCACCCAGCCCAGCCTGCACAGCTGGAGGTCCTAACTGCCCCACTTTCCTTCCTAGCTCAGCTCAAGTTACCACAACGGCAGAAAGCCATTGGTGTCATCACAGCAGCTGGAGGGGGAGTGATGGAGCCTAGGGCTTCCCCTTGGTGTCAGCAAGCAGGGCTTAACTCCCAGGTCATCAGCTAGACAGGTGTCCAGGAGGCCTGCTGCAGCACAGCCACTGAGAAGTGATCAGGATCAGGAGGGAACATATTTAATTAACCCTCCCGGAGACATTAAATATACAGGTGGGACTTAGGAAGGGCAGGAGGGTTTGTGGAGAGAAGCTTGACTGTTGGGGAGATAATCCAGGCTGGGGATTTTATTGTTGATTCCTAGGCTCTGCAGAACCACTTGGTGCATCTTTTTTGGTTGCCACATCCTGTGGCTCCTAGCGAGTTAGCCCTGACCTGCCTCTTCCCATTGCAGCTACCCCAGATGTGCTGGTCACCCTGGATCCCCAGCCAGTTGCCGCCTGACCTAGTGTCCTCAATGCCTCCACCGCAGCGAGCGGCTGTTCCTGAGCGTTTGAGCCCCGGCTGGAATGCCCCACCACACCCGACACGCAGATCTGGGCTCCAGACCAAGCAGCTGGCCACACAATGAGGTAAAATGCATGCTGGAGGCCAACAAGCTGAACGGATTGGAGGGAGGAGGTGACAGCAGGGCTTGAATATGTGTTTGGGGATGGCGGCGGGGCGGGGGGGGGGACACAGGATGGGTACTTCTCACTGCGGAGAAAATAAAGCACTAAACCATCCTAGCTGGGAACAAAGAGGATCCTGGTAGCGTGCTTGTTTCCCTGCTGCCCTCGGACGGCTCCACAGCTGGAGCATTGTGTGGGTTATTTTCTGCAGCTTGCTGGGGGTTCTCTATAGAGCAGTCCAAGCTCCGGAGACTTGGATATGTTAATTGAGATGGAGTAAGCCTGCTGATATCTACCTGGTGCGGGGATCTCAGGCTGCGGGGCAGGCACGTTGCCTCCACCAGATGCTGTTGATTCTAGTGTCGGTTCCGGCTTCCTTGGACATCCCAGCTTGCTTCCCAAATCACATCTTGGTTTGGGAATGCCCCTGGCTACAGATGAAGCCTGATTTTTTTTATTTTTTCTTTTCCCCCCAAGGGGAAGGGTGATTGGGGGGAGCTGCTGACAGTCACCGCCTTGGATTTCATGCGGGGGGGGGGGGGGGGGATGGAGGCTGTTAATAATTGATAGGAGCTGGCTGGTAAAGGCCCCTCTCTATTTACTCTTGTATTTTCTTCCTTCTCTCTTTCTCAGTCCATCTGGCCTCCTTGAGCTGCACCTCGCCCTGTCGGTCTATAAGTCGCCATCTGCTCTTAAAGGCGAAGTGTGTTGTTTCTCTGCCGTGCGCGAGTGCTCCTGCTCCCTCACCTCGAGGGATTATCCCAGGCCAGGCCTGGGATAATCTAGCAAGCACATCTCCACTTAGGCCTGCTCCCCGAAGCAGGTCCCACAGGCTGTAGCAGCCTGGCTTTGCTATGGGAGGCTCAGTGATTTGGCGGAAGGGCTGGCTGCTGTGCTGTGGAGGTGGAGGTCCAGCGATCCCGATCCCTTCAGGCTGGCAAGGAGCTGATGAGCGAGCTGTGTAAGCTGAGCAACACGGCAGGGCTCGCATCCCAAGCTTGGGCACCGGCAGGTCTCTTTCTCGCATGTGCCAGGAGATTGGTGACGTTGGCTGGCTAGCAAGAAAGAACTGGAGAGTGCTGGCAAATTCTCCCCAAAGGAGACCCAAGCCAGGACATCTCGGGTGCCTCAGAGTAGGGGGAGCTGGGGCAGGTGCTGGTCAATGCAGCATTGGCAAAGCTGAGCCCAGAATCCATTCCTTCTGCCATGAGAGACCAGAGCTAGCCCAGCTGGGGCAAGTTACACTTGAGGGCATGGGGATTAAAAAGGGGGATCACAGTTTAGAGTTAGGATGGTACCATGCCCTTAAGCTGCCTGGCACTGCTCCACTGGGGCTTTGGATGCTCCTTTGAGCTTCGGGGACTACTGAGGCACAGCTGCCTCCCTCTTGGGGCTTGGCAAAGAAGGAGGGGTCTGTGTCCCCGCTGGAGCGTGGCAGGGTGAGCGTCCTCCCAGGTGCTCCATCCTCTGCCCAGCCTGGCAGCTCCTCCCATCTCAATGAAAGCAGAGACAGATGGAGAGAGCAGCGCAGGCCTCAGCTGGGACCAGAAAGCATGGAAATGGCAGAGAATGGGCTGAGGCTCGTGTTACAGAGAGAAACAGAAAGGGCGGAGGGGTGGGTTAGGAAGAGGGGGTGAGGGTGGGAATGAAAGGGGAGGAGAAGGGGCCATGGCAGAAAGAAGAGCCAGATTAAGAGGGGGCAAGGGAGTGAAGGGAATCGGCTGCAGGGGGATGGGGGGGCAACGAAGCTCGATGGATCGAGGGAAATGCAAAGCGCGCGGATCTCCTTCATCTTCATTCCAGCCTTGCTCTCCCTTCTCACTTCCCCCTCCCCTTGCTCCGTGGTGTCAGTCAGCCCCACACCTGTTTGATTGCTTTATTATTAGCTTTTCTTCTTGCTGATTGTCTAATTCTGGTGTGCCGTTTGGAAGAAAAAGCCCTCCTCTCTGAATCTGCTGTTAAAGCCAGCTGTTTCGCTGTGTTTCTCCCTGTGCAGGAGGGGTGGCTGGGTCTGTCCCAAAAGCTGTTAATCTCCAGGAGCAAAGGCACTCGACACAAATTATTCTGAAACTATTCTAATTGGTTTTATTTCCTCCCCCTTCTTGTAAAATGAATTTGTTTAGATGACAAAGTATGTATCTGTGTGTGTGTGTAATTACCAATGAGGATCTGCATATGCTCATTTAGTTTTTGGCAGCTACATGGTGCTGCCGATTAAGGAATATGAAATGAACCTGCAATGGGAATTTATGGGCCAAATTCTGCTCTTTTTTTTTTTTTTTTTTTTACTGCAGTGAAAGGCTCTTGCCCAGGTTTCTTCAGACTGCAAAGTCTAACTGAGAAGGGCATTCGGTTCTAGACATTGTAATACTCTGGTGTGCTTGTATTTGGGGGGCGGGGGGGTATGGCAGTGCCTCCTGCTGGGTGGAATAGGCACTATTCAGCTGTGTGTCATATGTCCTATATCCCCGGCAGTGAATAAGGGGACTTGTGTAGCGCTTGCTTCAACTTCCAGAGCTTTTTGAGCAAAGGCGTGCGATGTATTCTGCACTCAACTTAACTGCATATGGGGTAAGGGCATAATTCTGCTTTACAGCGTAACGGGATACCGGTCCCAACTTGCCGTAATAGACTCTGGTGATCTACGCGTTGCTTCAGTGCATAGGGACTCTCAGCCTCTGTCTACTTTGTAAGGGAAATGCTGTGTTTAATTGCAGAATTAGTGGAAAGCTGCCAATTTGGGGAATTTTAAAGCAAGGTTCTGTCAGTTTTGAAGCTGCTATGAGAGGCATGGGGGACTCGGGGCTGTGAAAAGCTTAGCTAGGCTGCTTCGTACAGAGATGTGCTTACTTGGAGTTTGAGTAAGCAGGCAGCTTTCTGTGGTTTTGTGTTTAGTCCCCAGGCTAAGTGTGTGTAAGGCATACTTGGTGCCTGTTCAGGGCAGGACTGTGACATCGCCCCATAAGACAAGTGATTTTGTTCTTGCCCAGGGAAATCAAGCATAGGCTGCATCCTTATCTGGAACCACTCAGGACCTGAGATGCAAAGCTTAGATTCAGAAAGGGAGCTCATTGATGCCAAAGCCCGGGCATGATCTTTGCATCTGAGGGTATAGTTGGGGTCCTGTTCTGTCTGAGACATGAGGTTCCCGATGCAGGTGTCATCTAAGGACCTTGCAGAGGCAGAATACCGAAGAAAGAGCCAGTGCGGTCCTGGAAAAAAGATACCAGTTGCTGCAGTTTTCCATGCTTTTCTCCATAGGCAAAGGCACAAGGGATGAGAAAGCTCAGAAGATATGTTCTTCAACCTGAGAAGGCTCCTTGCTGTCAGATGGCCAGGGACACCTGGGAATAAATATTGCTGCATTCTTGGCCTGAGTGAACAGGATATGCCTTGTAAATCTCTTTAGCCATCTGTGTCCACTACAACTCTGGCTAAATAGGTCCCTCCTTGACTGATCAGTGATGACCACTGACAAACCTGGCCCTCTTTCAACTGCAGAACCCAGAACAGTTCGCAGAGAAGGGCGAGTACACTTATCCTCACTTCAGTAATAGGGAAACTGAGGCAGAAGCTGATGTGACCTAAACAGGCAGAGCAAGCTTGTAGAAGAGCTAGGATTTGGAGCACCGGTCTCTTCACAGCCAGCTCCACTGCGGAGAATTGGGTTTTTTTGGTATGAAGGCATTTAGAAAGATGGAAAAGCCAGAGAGAGTTATATTTTCCCTGTCTACAAGCTGCTGGGCACTGACGGAGCATGGAGAGAAAGTCCATGGGAGAGGAAAACTCAGGAAGTGTTTTGGGGGGAACTGACGCTTCATGCTTGGACTGTAAGTTTTGAGGGGCAAGAACTGCTTCCCTGTTTATGCAGTGCCTAGTGCAGTGAGACCCTGGTTCACACTTGATGCTCTCCAGGGCCTCTGTAATCTATAATAAAAGCAAAATGATTCCTAGAGGGGAGAAAAAGATGGAAATGCTCTTCTGGCTGCGTAGCTCTGTGCGTGCTTCAAGGAGAGGGGGCAAGCCCTAGGCTGCAGCAGAGAGAACAGGCAGGCAAGGTCAACCCGTCACACTTTTCCTTGAAGAAGCAAGGACTTTTATTTGTGCTGATTATCTTTTATTGGATCAAGGCACTGCTGGGAGAGATGACAGATGGGCTTCCTTGGGTCACAAGGGCACTTTGCGCTTGAAAGTTTTTTATTTAACATTTCTCCTATCTCTGCAGCTGGTCCATTAAGGTATCCCCCCCAGCCCTGTTGCTTCTCCTGTGTGTCCTGGCCCATTTTGGCAATGACACCCCAACCCTACTATGTGTTTCCTTGGCTTTGCAAGGAGATTTAGGCTCGGACAGCGTGTGGTTCTTGGTTTGCGGTCACCAGAATCACCGGCTAAAAGTAGAGGTGCTGCCTCCGCTTTTAACCGGGTGCTTGGTTTGTGTGACATGAGCCTTATTTCTGGCTGTTTCGGTGCGCAACCTCCCCTCCCCATCCAAGCATGTGTGTGTTTACACTTACACACGCACACACCCTTTTAAATTTAACCCCATTCCCTAGAGCTCCCTGGATGCCTGGGCTCCTTGGATGTGCTGTCCTTTATATTTGGACATGCCCCAGATAGCACCCGGCAGCCTGGCTGGCTGAGGTCATGGCGCTATTAGAGTCTGCAGGCAAGCTGGAGAGGGAGCTGAGGACAAGTGCCTGAGCACCCAGACCAACTTCAGATGCTTTTTCTCAGCCGGACGATGGGCGTTTGTAACCGAAAGCTTGCAACGAAGAATTGTCCCAACTATTTGAGTTCGTCTAATAAAAGATACCGCATTTACCCAAAGGACATCTGCCCACGTCCTTAAGCCGCCACGGCTACAACCTGCACCCCTGAGCACCCCTCCGATTTGGGCCTCGCTTTCCCTGGCAGACTATCAAGGGACAAACCGGCCCAGCCAATGACACGCAGCGGCGGAGCATTACCTCATCAGGGCACTCACTCATTGGATGGACAATGCTTGGAGGACAGGGCACCGTTACCCAGCAACTACCGAGACCGAATTAACCCCTCGGTGGCCATGGCATGTGCAGCAGCGAGAATGGCAGATTGCTTCCCACGGCGGCTTGGCCGTAGGGCTCAAGGCCTGGCAGCTTGCTCCGTGGGGATCCTGGAGGGCAACCGCGGGAGCGGGGAGTGGGGGACAGCGAGACGAGGGAGGGGAATGGCCAGCCAGTGTGCACAAGCGAAGGCCGCCGGGCCCTGTGCGAGCCTCCTTGGAGCAGGGCGAAACCTGCCTCGGTGTGAGACGCCGGGAGGGCAAAGAAGCCCTTAATTAGCTGCTTCAGGGTTTGGGCTTTATTAGTGGGATAAAAGGTTGTTAGGGAAGAATTAAAGCTCGCAGCCTCCAGGTCCGGGGCAATTACCAGCTAAGCCGTGCTCAGGAAGGCACCCTGTCTGTTTTGGGGGGGCCTCTTGGCCCCCACCATTTGCTGACTCCCTCCTCTTCCTCAGTTGGGGCCTGCCCAGCCTTTTCCACCCGCTGCTGCTCTCCTCTGGCCAAGCCCCTTGCACCTGGCGGCTGCATGGGGCTGTCTGGACAGGCGGCTCCGCAGCGCCTGTTCTGAATCGGGGCACCTGCAGCATGAGCGGGACAAGCCCAGCTGCCCCTTTGTCCCCGAGTCGCACGCATCCTCCTGGGACGGGGCACAGCTGCAATGCCTCGAGTGCTGGACCAGTGCTGATGAGTCCGTCCTCACGTCCGCACTGGCGGGGATGCTGAGAACCCCTCACACCCCTCCGAAGGGACACCCAGGCCTGAAGCTACGTCACCGTCACAGCCTGAGCCTGGGACCCCTGTCTCAGCCTCCTGCCCTGAGAACTAGCCCAGCACACGGCTCTATCTCCAAGCGCTCTCGTGACCAACCGATTGGGGTCCCAGCCTGGTCCTCAGCATGCAGTTCTCCCGGGCCGAAGGCCCCGCAGATGCTCATGGACCAGCTGCCCACAGCAGCCGCAGGCTAAGTGCTGCCACTCTGCTCCAAGTCTCTCTGCTGCTCAGGATCTGGTTGCTTCCTCCCTGTGTCTCTACCCCTGGCCCACACCCTGCCCCACAGGGCCTATACTTACACCAGCTTGTGCTTGTACTGGCAGCAGCTCGGCCAGTGGACGGACTCCACCTCGGACACACCAGTGTTCCCTGGGAGGATGAGCAGTCGCTGGCTGGGGGTGCGCCACGTGCTGCCAGCTGGGTACCGCCTCTGTGGGCTGACCCAATAATCCTTCAGGCCCCGGTGGCTGGAGTAAAGAGGGTGCAGGACAATCCTGCTTTTGCTGCTGACAAATGGCATCTCCAGGTCAGCTCTGTAGGGTGTCAGGGCCCTTGGCCTCCTGCAAGGAGAGAGAAACCCATGGCATTTCTATAGGGAAGTTTCTGCAGGGGAATCACCCTCTAGCTCACTGCCATTGAGCTCTTGCTGCCCCTGGGTGTAGAATGGCTGCTGCCCCAACCACGTTGCACTCTTGCCTGAGCACCGGTTTCATGGAGCAGTGTGGATTGGATCCAGACTCCTCCTTGACTGTCTCAAACTGAGGCCAGCCAGCTCCTAGCATCTTGCATGTCCATAGTGCTTGTCTTTCCAAAGCACTTTGCAAGCCTATTTAGAGAAGTGTGGCTTCAGCTGGTGGTGAAATGCAGCTACTTCTGGGGAGTAGCAGCAGTCCCATAGAGGTGAAAACCAAGGTTTGTCTGCCAGATTGAATCTGCGTGGAAAGTCTGGGGAAGTAAAACCCAGCCACCCAGGACAGAATCTAGCCGAGACGTTTTCTCTTGAGATCAGTGCTGTCCAATTGCTTTGGCACAAATGAATCCTTCCTCACTGTCCGTCTCCGTGAAGAAGTACCCTGCTAGCATGGGGGTGTAGGGGTATAGTGATCACAGACATCCTGGGAAGCCTTCCTCTCGAGGGGATGCATCCTGCTCCCAGGCAGCAGAGGCTGTGAGCGCCTGAGACTGAGGCGAGAGCACAACCTGATCTGCACTTCTCTTGTGCCTCAGCGAGCGGCCGGTGGAGGGGCGGATACCGCTCTCTGAGGAACCGAGACCTAAAGCAAATCTGGGGGTGGGGAATGACTGGGTTGCACATGGCTGCAAAGCCCTTGTTCCCTCTCTGGGAGGTGAGACGCTGTCTCCAGCTCACAGATCTCTAGGCACCATGGTCCTGTATCCCTGTGAAAGCAAAGCAGTCGCACGTACCGAGAGAGAAGGTAGTTCGCCACAAAGTTAGCTGTCTCGAGGAACATTTTCTTTTGTCCGGGCAGCTGCTGCTGGGGCTCGAGTGGGCTGGCTGTGCCTCTGCCTGCCCTGTGCCTCAGACTGATCTTTAAATGGCGAATGCGTTCGGGGTGACCGCAGCCCCTGGGGCCCCAGGCTTACGTCTGCCAGAGCTCCTGTTCCCTGAAAAGTTATACTCCCTCAGGCCTGTTGAATCAGAATAACCCTGCTGTGCGGCTGGGACACGTGAGGGGATGCAGCGTTTGCACGTGCAGACAGCCCGACGTCTCGGGGACGTCGCGGGGCCGGCGTTCACCTGCCAAGCCACCTCCCCTTCCTGGAGCCAGCCTGCCCTCGCGGAGGGCACGAGGGCTGTAGCCCTGCTTGTGAGGACACGGGGCTGCCCTAGAAATGTCCTGGTGGACCAGTACCTTAGTCACGTAGCCCATTGGCTTTTGAGGGCCAAAAGCTCTGAGTCCTGGCACTGGGGCTTTGGGCAGGCTTGGAGCAGAGAGTGGCCCACCAGCTTTGGATGCCCATACTGAGAAGGGCTGGGACTGGTTTTCGGCGGTATGGAGCACCCACAGCTCCCACTGCAGTTGCTGTGAGCATTCGGCACCCCTGGCAGTGACCTGAGGCCCAGACGTCTTGTATCGGGCAGCGCAAAATCAGCTGTGGCCTTGGAAGATGTTGCTCTAAGCAGTTCTGTGCCGAGTTTCCCCTTGGCTGTGAGAGGGGGGATGATTCTGCTGCCCTTCCCCCAGCCAGGACGGCGAGGGTTGAACTTCGAAACAGCTGAGTGCTCAAATAAGATTGTCCGCAGCAAGTCTGGGGCCCAGCAGGAGCTGCCCGGATCCCGGGGATCCCATCACTTCCACAGGCCTGTGCCCACCTGGGCAGCTGCAGCCGAGATAGCTGTTCTCTGACTCCACCAAAAAGGGGCCGCAAAGCCCAAGGCCAGGGTGTCTGGAGAGAGGAAGGAGTGGGCAGCAGTTTTGCTTTGTAGTGAAGAAGGCAGGAAAAGGGGAAATGGGCTTCACTTCTCTTTCTCTGGGGGAGATTGAAGATGCAGCGTGGGCAGGTTTTGTCCCTGGGCAAAGCAGCCTCCCTGCTTCCTTCCTTAGCAGGGCAGCTTGTTTTTCTCCGGGTTCCTCCAAGCAGCTGCCCTGCTCCGAGCCCTGCTCCAAGCCCTCCGTTCTCCCAGCGCTGTGCTGGGATGCGGCTCCGCACCTCATTAGGCACAGGTGCAGGATTAGCCGTAATTGCCCGTGCTTTGATGTCCATAGCCTGCTCCCAGAAGGATATTCCATTACCTGCAGCAAACTTGTGCCCAGCATCTGGTTGCTAATCCCTAGGATTAGAGAGGCTGGGGACAGATGGAGCCTGGCCAGGGGTTCCACGTGGCTCAGTTCACCAGCAGCTAATGCCCTCCAGCCAGTCCACACTCCTGGAGCCACCCCTCTCTGGGAGCTGGCTCCATGCTGCAGTCTCTCCTGAGGGGCAGGGGCTCTCCTGTGTCCTGCTGTGACTCTGGTTTCTTTTGGATTTACACTCCAGGACCTTGCTGGCCTGTCCCTCTCATCCCCTTCCACTGAACCCAGGCAGGATGTCTATGCTGCAAGCACTTCTCTGGCAGCGAGCTTCCTCCCAGCAGTACCCTATCAAGCCGGGATGCCCGTGATGCATGTGTTTGCTTGTGAGAAGGGGGCAGAATGTGGACAGTCCCAAACCGAGGATCAAATCATGAATGGGCCGATGGTCCCCTGCCTGCAGCCACGCCGCGAGCATCTGTATGTCACAGACTGCTCCACTCATCCGTTCTCCCAAGGTCTCCTTAAGACTCCCCCTGGAAAAACTCTGTGACCAGGGGAACTCCTGCCCTGGGATCTCCCAGCTGCACACTGTGGCACTGGAGAGAACCCAGCTGATTTCCAGCGGCCTGCAAGATGCCTGGGGAAAGCCCCTGGCTTGCAGAAGAATGGCTGCTAAGGGAAATGGAAACCAAACCTCCCTGCAAAGAGAGGGAAGGAGCCTTCTGGGAATCCAGTGAGCTGGTCCCCCACCCGCCGCTGCAGCCTGTGGTCCTTGAGAGCTACAGGGCACAGAGCTGCTGAAGGGACCTTGCACCTTGCGGTCCCCTCTCTGTGTGCGGAGGAGGGTCTCTGCACGGTAGAGTCAGGCATACTTTGTGGACCACAAGGCTGTATCGGGTCCAGGCAGGCAGGGCTCTTGCCGCAGATGCTCAGAAATCCACGGTTTTTGGGGTGCTGCAGAGAAGCGGAAAGAAACCGTGAGGCTCTAACAATGACGTTTGGGGCCAACCGACTGGGGGAACCGTCCTCCCCACCTTCGTTAAAGGGCACCTCTAATTTGGTGCCTGATGTCCTGTGACTCGGCTTATCCCACAGGTAGCTCCCGCGAAGCCTCCAATTGGAGGAGGCCCACCCGGCGGAGCAGCCGATGAGCGGCAGTACGGATGTGGCTCCCCTGGGTGGCAACATGGCAGCACTTAGGCTTTGTCTGATGCTGGTCTTTGTTTGGCCCAAAGGACAGCATTGGTCCGTACGATGGGCCTCAGGGACCGTGGAAGAGGAGGCGGTGGATGGGGCATTGTGCTGGGGTTGTGCTTCGACGCTGGAGGAGGAGGGTTTTCCTTGGGTGCTTGCCTTGGCCTTGCTCTGGGAATAGTTTTCAGCCAGGTGTAGACCTTACCTTCTTCCCTAATGTCCCAGGGCTGAGCTCTTGGGTTGTGTTTGAGGGGGGGATGGGATGCAAGGACTTGCTTAAAATGGTAAGGAAATGGAAATTCCCTTCTGCGCACCCACGTCTGGGGGTCTCCGATGGGTCAGCTCGCATAGAGAGGCTGGTGTGCAGCGCTGCCGAACTGGAGAGATGGTCCTTGAAACTGGTTTGATTTCTGCTGAATGACTGGAGAAGCCAAGGCTGGCGTTAGCCCAGGCTGGGATCCCCAGGAGGCAGGTGCCTTCTCCCTGGGCAGCCTGTGATTCCTGCCTCTCTAGCAATACCGGAGAGTTGGGGGGAGCCGCCGCCTGTGTCCCTAGCAGCCCTTTGGCTGGTGCTGTCTGTGCTGGAATCAGCTGCCACGACATCGTGCCAGACAGCCCAAGGAGCCTCTTCCCACCCCAGAAAAAGACGGAGGCATCAGAGAGAGGGAATGCCACAGGAGCGAGCGGTGCATTCAGGCCCAAGCACTCTGCTTCCAGGGAGCAGCTGCCTAGGTTCGGTTTTCCCCGCAGGGAGCAAACAGTTACAAGGCATCTCATCCTTCTGGCAGGGGACAGATCCCCGTCCCAGTCCTCCGGGCTCTGTGCCTTGCGGCCTGTTGGTTTGCACTGCCCAAGCCGGAGCGTCCCAAAGAGCACGCCGAAGACACCCGTGCCCTTTGGCACGCTCTGGGATGTGGATACAGCGTGCAGGCCCTTCCGTTGGACTTGAGCTGCTAGCTGATATGCTCTGCTGAGCTTTATCGGATCTCAGAGTTTACAGGTCGACATTGCCCTGTCCTAAACGGTTTGCTCCGGGCCGGTTGCGGTGAGATGTGGCTGCTGCTCAGACGCTGAGAGGGCTCAGCCTCTCGCTAGGACCAGGGAGGAGATGGTCCCCGGAGAGCTGACGACCAGGGAGGGCAACTGCGGGAGGAGAAAGGAGGAGCATAAATCACAATCAGTGTGTATCCCCAGGCCGCTCCAGTCCCCAGTGCTGCGTAAAGCTGCCAGGTTAATGAAGACAGGCCGGGGCTGTAAACAAAGCAGCACAGAGCAGAGCAAGCCACGCTGAGAAGGGGCTGCCAGCTCCGCGTGGCGTTAGACGCTGGGTCTGCCGGCAGTGAGCAAGGGGCCCTGAGGTTTGCATGTGCGTCTTCACACATGGCCAAGATGCAGTTTGCATCCTCCCAGTTAGCTCCTCCCTGCTAACGCAGCATCGCGTGGTGTGTGTGTGCATGTACATATGCTTGCCTTTGCTTGCTGGTCTGGTATTGTTCTTGGCCACCTCCGAGCCCTGGCCGAGCACATGCTTCATATGGCGCTGGTTCAAGTACACGTGGCCAGCACTGGATCAGAGTCAGGTGGCGTCACTGGGAGGAAATGGTCCCTCTCTGCTCTGAACTGGGCGAGAGGTCTTGGCTCCTGGGCTGAGTTGATGAGCTGGAGATGGCCTGAGCCAGCCTCCCTGCCTATGCAGGCTCTGAAAATACCCCTCCGCCAGGCCATCCCATGGTCAATGACTCAGCCTTGATCTTGGCTTGTCTCTGAGGCTGTTGTAGCCTAAAGGGAAGCTGCAAGTTTAGGCGCCTTGCTCAGCTGCTAGGATTTCAGCTCTTTCCCTGTGGAGCTGGGGCAAGACAGGTGCACGGTTGCCCAGGCAATGAAGTTGGATGCTTCAGTATTTACCAGGCAGTCCCAGCCCAGCAAGCATGTGCCCTGAACGGGATGCGGAGAGGGGGATCCTGCCCACGTGTGCACGCACGCACCGCTTCAGTCTCCCATAACCATGGTTTCTGCAGCTAAAGCGGCGCCTGCCCAGAATATCAACAAGGCCAGCCGAGGGCTGGGGGTATCTCCATCGCCGGAGCTCAGCGCTGCCTTCTCTCAGCATCTCCTTCGCTTCAGACATTCCTCTCTCCGCTCTGCTGCACAGGAGGATGTGCCCAGCCTGACAAATGAGCCCAGAGCAGGGGGAGTCTGTTCCTCCGCAGCCAGAGCGGGAGCGTGAAGCAGACGGATGCAACAGTCCCCTGGGAGCAGGCGGCCAATGGGACAAGGAGGGACTGGTGACCGGGAGTGTGTGCCGTGCGCCTCTCGTGCAGTGCGCCGTGCCAGCTCCAATCAGATTGCATCCAGGCAGCGCTAGTGACATTCAAATCTACCCACCGTGGATGGAGAATAAATGCAGGAGCCTAAAATAGGTGGCTGGCCTCATCCAATGCGGAGGCGGCAGCTCGCAGCCAGTCAGAGCACTGCTGCCCCGCGTCCCACCCGTAAAACCTTTCTCGCAAGGGAGTCTGCCTCACCTGCCCCCGCCTCTTTGCTCCCAGGACTGGGGCTGGAGCATCTGTCTCGCATCTCCTTGCTCTCTTTAATTCGTTGCTCATGCCATGAAAAATGCATCAGGGCCCAGGCCTGGGAAATAAGGGGCTGGGGAGAGGGAAACAGCAGGAAACACTGACCCAGAAAACCTCTGCCTACTCCCCCTATTCCCAGCCCCTCCAATATGCAGGGCCAACTGCTAGGGTGGAAGCCCAGCCGTATGTCCAGACCCTTCCCCACCCTCGAGCTTTGGCGGTGTCGGTAAAATGGCACCCAGCTTTCCTGATGCTAGAGGTCTAAACCCAGCCCTGGCTCTGCATTTCTCCATCGTCACAGTGCGACTGGGTTAGGGAAAGGACTGCGGACGGGAGTGTGGGTCCGCGGGTGCTTTTATTGTAATGGGCACGTGGGTTTTTAATGTGGGTTAAGCTGGTGAACAAAAGGTTTTGCAAGATGGTGTGTGTGTGTGTATAGAAATATATTTTAAAAAATAAATTGGAAGGGAGCAGGTCTGTCTCGGGCATGAAGCTGACCACCCACAGGATTCTCTGCAAGGAGATGATGAAGCGGGGGTTGGGAAACTGCACAGCAAACCCCTGAGGGGACAGCCGTGATGCTCCGCTGGCAGCCCCAGCTCGGGAGGAGCTGCACGAGGGCTGCCGCGGGAAGGCTCTTCGGCTGAGCAAAGGCAGCGGGTAGAATTTATCCGTTCCTTGTGCTGCAAAGCCACGTGTAAAACACTCTGGGGAAGAGCTCTTCTAAGCGCTGCCAGCACTCGCTGAATAATGCATCCCCAAATTATTAGGAGCAACAGCTGCAGCTTAGCAAATTGGAACCGCTTAGTGGGGTCGCAGCTTGCCTGAGAGGGAGAAAATGATTTCCTTGGCTCTGCAAGGCGCCTCCAGGACGACCCGCTCTCCTGGCACACGAGGGGTGGAACAAAGGCCTGCCTTTAACTTTGAGCTGCCTTTCATAGCCCAAGCACAGCGAGCGGGCTGTGACCGCGTGCCCCAGATCGGCGCTGGGAATGGACCCCACCTCCCCTGGCACCCGGCAGAGCGCCCTGCTCATTAGACCACGGCTGCCTTGTCTGGTCTTAAGGCGCTCTAATAATGGAGGATGACCCCGGCAGTGGTTCTCGTGTGGGTCCGGTAGTGCCTGTGGCTGGGAGCAGGGCTCTGCCAAGCCAGGTGCAGTGCGTCTCCGTAAGGCAACCCCGGCTCTACAGAGCCTGTGGCCTTGGCAGACAAAAAGTGGGAAGGAGGCACAGAGAGAAGGCCAGGGTCAGTGTCAGAGTCAGGCGGTTCCCCAGCGTCTCTGTTGTAACCTGGATGGGGGGAGAGAGAGAGCCTGGGAGTCTAGCCCAGCCCTGTCAAGGGACAGACAGTTGACTCACTGGCTCTAATCTCTCCCTTTTTATCTCAGCCCATTATTGCCATTCCTGAAGGGTGAGCAGCTCGGCTCACTCACCCCCAGGCTCTGTGCCCTTGCCTCCCAAGAGGCAGGCACACAAATGCAGAGTGCAGACTCACAGCACAGAAATGTGTGACACAGCCCTGCTGCATGGCTTGGCCCTGCTCTCTGCAAGTGCCCGGGGTGGTCCGTGAGAGCTAGCTGTGTGTGTGTGCATGTGCTGTGTAAGCACGAGTTGTGTGTGGGTGTACATGTGCTCTGTAAGCACTAGCTTTGTGTGTGTGTGCATGCGTGTTCTGTAAATGTTAGCTTTCTGTACATGTGCTCTGTAAGCACTAACTTGGTGTGTGTGTGCTCTCAGTAAGTGCTAGTTTCATGTGTATGTGTGTGTGCGCTAAGCACTAGCTTTGTATGTGTGAATACGCTCTGTAAGTGCTAGCTTTGTGTATGTGCACACGCTCTATAAATGTTAGCTTTGTGTGTGCGTTGTGTAAGCAGTAGCTTTGTGTGTGTGCGTGTGTTCTGTAAGTGCTAGCTTTTTAAATGTGCATGTGTGCTATGCTAGCTTTCTGTGTGCACGCATGTGTGCTGTAAGTGCTAGCTTTGTGTGTGTGTGCGCTCTCAGCACTAGCTTTGTGTGTGTTTGTGTTCTGTAAGTGCTAGTTTCACATGTGTGTGCTCTGTAAGCACTAGCTTTGTGTGTGTCTGCACTCCGTAAATGCTAGCTTTGCGTGTGCATATGCGTGTGCTTTAAGTGCTAGCTTTGAGTGCATATACTCTGTAAGCATTAGGTTCACACGCACGTGTATGTATTTGTGCACGTTCTCTGTAAGCACTAGTTTTTGTGTGTGTGCTTATGTGCTCTGTAAGCACTAGTTTTGCATGTGTGTGTGCTCTGTAAGTGCTAACTGTGTCTGTGTCGGGGTGTGTGTGTGTCTGTGGCGAGGGCTAGTTCTGGTCCCAGTCTTCAGAGGACTCTCACCCACTCCTCCCAGTCTCTTCTGCTCCTTGCTTCTGAGGCCAGCAAGTGGCCTTGTGCTTTATACTGGGCTTACTTAAAAATGGAGTCAGCCCAGCTGTGCTGGAAGCAGGGCCATGCTGGCATGGGCTTCAGTGGAGTTGATCCCAACTCCTCCTCCCTAAAAAGGCCAAAGTGACCCCGTGGTCTGGGCTTCCCTTTGGGATGGGAGAATGGCTCTGTGCTGGCTCAGGCATGGGCTTGCTACAGGGATTGGTGCTGGCAGCGAGAGCTGCTCTCCTGGCCTGGCCGTGGCTGCCTCGTTCTGTTCTCCCCGGGGGTGGCAAGGAGAGGGGGGCTCCCTGCTTCCCCGGCACAACCGTCTTCCCCCTCCCCTGTATCGTGAGTTTCTTTTTCATGAATTTCTGAGTCTTGGGTCTCCAGAGAGTGCTAAGAGAGCGAGCCCTGGGGACCGGGAGCTTCTGCCTGTAGTGCCAGCGCCAACAGGGTGCCAGCCCAAGAGGCCCCTCTCCCTGGGCCGAAGCGGGGCCCACTTGGTGCCTGACCTCTGTAGAGACTGCTACTGACCTCTGTCTCCACAGGAACCGGAATGAGCCCTGCCAAGCTCATTGCACGGAGACTGGCCAGAGGGTCCCACCCAGTGATTCCTGTGTCGTGGCACAGGGAGTATGTCCGGGTCTTGCTGGGAGCTTGCATTTCTGCTCTTTCCCGTGCCCCCCACTCGCACGTTCTGCACAGCAGCAGCCAAGGTCCCAGGGAGCGGTTTATGAATGAGACAGGTGTGAAACCCTCAGCAGCTGGGGAGATGCTGGCAGCCAGGCCTGGGGTTGCTCTGTCAGCTCTCCAGGCTCCCCAGCCCCACACAGGGAGGACTAGAGAAAGGCGGTGCGGTAAATCTCCTCAATCCAGACTTCGGTGAAGGATTTGCTGTGGAGCCCTCTGAGAAGCTCTTAGCTAAGATGAGGATTAGCGGGGAAATTCTCAGGTGGGCGAAGCGTTGGCTCAAGAGGAGATGGCACTGGGCCAAGGTTACTAGCGGAGTTGCTCGGCCGTCAACCTGGGAACCCATCCTGCTTAATAATATCTTCTTTAATAACCTTGGTAAATGAAATAGGAGCCTGCTGCCAACATCTGTCGGTGACATGAGCTAGAACGCTTCTCCGAAACCAAGGAGACTTGGGCTATCGGACAGACAGATCTGGGTTGCTTCCAGGACTGGAATAACACGACTGGGATGAAATTCAGGAGTATAGACGACTTCATTTCTGGGCATTTTATGGATAGGGGAAAGCAGAGGGCTATTTGGGAAGCAGTTAACAACGGTGGGTCCAAAGGGGCGACTTTCCATGGTGGAACCAGTAAATGGAAGGCCAGGAGCAGCTGGAGCTCGGCAGAGACATTGCCGAGACGCGGGGTAAGGAGTCACGTTGGGTCAAACTCCCGAGATTGGTGGTGAATGAGAAACATGGGATTTTCCCAGCCCAGGAAGAGCGGGGAAAGGGGGCTGGAAGCGCCTCTTGTCCTTTTGTTTGTGAGAGTTCTGCGATTATAAAAGCGAGGGGAGAGGGCAAAGCAAAGAATGACCCAGCGTCTGGGATGTGGAGGAGGTGAGAGCCACTACTTCCCAGCAGGCAAGGTCTGCCTTAGTGTGGAGAAGGGATCGCATAGCTTTAGTCCTTCTTGAGAAGCAAAGACTGAGTGGGGATTTAACAGCAGCCTTCAGCTCCCTGAAGAGGGGTTCAAAAGAGGATGGAGCTGGGCTGTTCTCAGCGGTGGCAGATGACAGAACAAGGAGCAATGGGCTCAAGTTGCAGGAAGGGAAGTTTAGATTAGATATTAGGAAAAACCTTATCACAAGGAGGGTAGTAAAGCACTGGAATAGGCTCCCCAGAGAGGTGGTGGACTCTCCATCCTTGGAGGTTTTAAGACCTGGCTAGACAAAGCCTTGGCTGGGATGGTCTAGTTGGGGCCGGTCCTGCTTTAAGCAGGGGCTTGGGCTAGATGTGACCTCCTGAGGTCCCTTCCAGTCCTCTATGATTCAAGTGCTAGAACAGCTTTCTAGTGAGACCATGGCATCTCTATCACTAGATGCCTTTTTTAAGGGCAGGTTTAGGCAAACATCATCTGGGAGAAGTTAGATAGGAACGACCTACCTTCAACAGAGAGATGGACTAGATGAACCTCCTGAGGTCTCTTCCAGCCCTGTGATTGCATGGATTTCCACCCCCTGCCAACACACAACACATGCATCCCAGGAACGAAAGCAGCACTTTAACCAGATGGAGTTTCAAGCTGGTTTATGATGACATTGGTTGTTACAATATTGTGTGAACATCAAGGGCATGATGTCTGTGACCTGAGAGCCTCCCGGCCCCAACCCCATGGGGTTTGTTCCATCCTTATTTTCCTGGGCGCCGAGAGGTCTGTCTTCCGTGGCCTGTGCTTCTCAGCTGCCCTGGCTGGGAGTAAGGTTTTTTCCCATCATGTGGGCCTGTGACTCCTTTTGTGGTGCAGGTAAAACTGTCTCCTTGCCTCTCCCAAGCCTTGTCCCCAAGCCTTTGACACTTTCCACCATCATACAGTGCTCACATAGGGTATTTGCATTTCATTTCCCTGGTTTATGGAAAGTAGAAGGCCACGTTGGTTGGCCGTACGTCTGTACGAAGGCTGTGCCGTTACCCAGGGTGGGAGGTGTGTTATTATTTAACGAACACCCATGAGACTGCCCAGTGATTTTTCCTTTTCACCTTCAAGGGGCTATATCCCAGGGGGGAGAGTCTGAGCTACTGGGGAATCTGAGTTAAGAGTTTGCTGGGTGCAGGGCATTTTGGAACTGGCGCATCTGCCCTTTCCCTTTTTGGCTGCAGACTGTCACTTCGGCTCTGGCAGTCATTTCTCCACTCAGTTAATCAGCTTCACCCTGAGGAAGGCATGTGGTGGATACAGATTTACTAGCCTTTAATGGCTCTTTTTATTGGGGCTGATTGAACTGAGGAACAGGCCAGCCTTCAGCACTGGGAAAGTAGCCCTGCTGTGTGCACGACCTGGCACCGGCAGCACTTGCTGAGGTTCCTCGGCAAGGAACGGGCCTCCCTGAGGTTGTGTGCGTGTGTCTTGCACAGACACTGCATGTGTGTGAGTGCCCGGAGCAGTGGTGTCCATTGTGTATGCTAGGCTGTGTGCGCCTCTGCAAGAGCCCAAACCAGTCGGCACTCTGGACTGGATGGAACGAAAGGCCCAGTATCTCTTTGCACTTCTGCAGCTGGTGCAGGAAGCTGCTGTTTCTCCAGGGATGCCCACGCGTTTCTCCTCAAGGGTCCTGCCTTTCTAGAATAAGACTGACCAGACACCCCATCCCGTATCTCCAGAGCTGCTGGCTTCTGAGGCCCAGACAACTTCTGTCTGAGAGTGATCCTTGCAGAATATGGCAAGCCCAGTGATTTCTGCCAGGGGTCCGTGCTTGAGTCCTCCCGCAGAGCTGTGGTGTCCTGGCCAGCCTCAGCCCTCCCCAGTATCCATTTAAATTGGGTGGCATTTCTGCATCCTTTGAGTTGCTCTTAGCTCACTGAGTCTAACTCCTGAGTTTCCTGTGGGGTGCTCCGTTCACGTGTGGCGGGGGGAAGCAGGGGCTGGATGTCGGCGGTGTTCATTTGTGTCTACGGGCCTGGGTCCCTCCTTGTGACTTTGACCAACACAGTGGGTTGGGAGGAGCGCCCCTGCCATGGCTGCGTTACACTAGTGCGTCCCAGCCTGCGGTGCCTCCAGGAAGCTTTCCAGGTGGAACTTGAGATGTTGGTATCGACCTGTGAAGGCCCCTGGCGGCCTGGGCCTCCCAGCCCCCTACCCATCACCTTGCAGCCTCCAAGGTCAGCAGAGCCGCTTGCACGACTTGTCACAGCTGCGGGCTCATGGGTACGATGGGGGAGGAGATGTGGTGTTGTGTGCAGGTTCTCCCTTTGGCACAGCATGATCCATCTGGCACCCTGACCCTCCTCCCTTCCCCAGAAACAGAGCTGGAGCCATGCAGAGCCCTCAGCAGCATGATGCCCTGCTGTCTGCCTCTGGGCATTGCCATGCTACTGCCATCATGGGTCCCATCAGGGGCTTTCTCTCCTGATCATTCCTTCCTGCTGCTTGGCTGCCTTCTACCAGCTAGCTACAGCCCCTGTGAGCCTCATTGTTTCAGGGTAATAGGATGCAGGCAGCCTGGTGACCTCCAGGGGTCAAGGAGCAGGATGGAGACAGGGGTCATGACAGCACTTACCAGTCAGCCAAGACCATGTGCTGCCTCGCTGAGAGGGACTGGCAGCCCTGCTTGAGGGGGGCGGGGGAGAAAAGAGCAGCCACAACCTCCATGAGATGTCTCCTCCTCTGCTGGCAGAAGTGGGTGCAAACAGAGTGGATTCTGTGGGCTGCGTCAGGACTGAATTTGGCCCCTGGGGACGTGTCGGAGGTTCTTAGGGCTGGTTTGCACACAAGCACGTGCAAAAGGGATGAGGGACTGGAATGACCCATTGGGGTGTCCAGTGAGAGCTCGGCTGCCAACCCCCTGGGCTCAGACTTGATGCCCCATAGGATCTGAAGCTTAGACAGGAACCCAGCCCAGTGTGAGTTAAGCCTTGTGCATCCCCCACCCACAGCAGAGTAATCTCCCTTGGGTGCTGTGGTCCTGCGGCGCCGTCTCTGGAGGACATGTCACCAGTTGTGTATCCGCAGCTTCTCCGCCAAAAGATTCAGTGATTCTCCTGCATCTGTGCCGTGACAGCTTGGGGGCTGATGACCCAGCACCTGGGCTCTAACCTCGGGGTCCTCTCTCAATGGAAGGAAGGAAATTCTAACACTCGGGAAAGGCAGCTGGAGATTTACAGGTTTCCTCCAGCAGTGGGCTGAGCAGAAGGCAAGCACATACGCACGCATAGGCACATGCGCATAGCCATGCATACATATACACGTGTGTGTGCGTGCGCGCACACATACACACACATGCACGCTCCAGCAGCATCCCTGACTTTATCTCTCCTCTCCCCGCCCCCACCCAACAAATCAAGACTGCAGTAATCAGCAGGGATAACATGCCCAGCGCAGCAGGAAAAGATTAAAAATCTGGCCAGAGATTGGATTCAGAAATGATTTGCAGAGATAAGATTTATTCCCTCTCCAGACACATCCTTCCATTAAGAGCAAAAAAGCCCCTCTCCGTAAATCTTGCTCCTTTCTCTGCAGGCTAAAGGCTTCTTCCCCTGCTCCCACAGCTCCCCGGGGACTGAGAGGTAGCTTGTTTCTTGCTGCACCCCAGAAGAGGAAAGGCATTACATTAAGCCTTAGCTAGTCCGTCTTGCTCAGCTGGGCTTGGATTGCTCTGTGCAGTATGTTCACTAGACCACGGTTAATCCCAGGGTGGGAGCTTTCCCCCCTTCCCTTAAGGAGCCTGTTCATGGCCTGGCAGACCTCACGTCCGGATGCTCATTCTCTTGCTATTCAGCCTTCAGCTTTCCCCTCTCCCTTCCTTTCTCTTCCTCCCAGCTTGCAGCCGACACACCCATTGCAGCCGCTGGGTTGTCTGCAGCAACTTTGAAAACACATCGGATGTAACAAGCTAGACAGAGGTCAGAGTCTAACTGCACCCTGTCGGATGCCACTAGCAAATTCCCTTCCTCCTGGGTGGCTACGTTTGGCAGCAGCAGCCCCACCTCACGATCCTACAGCCTTTGACGAGCTTGAATGCATTTCCTCTTCTCCTGTAAGCCTGGGAGGGCGTTATTCCAGGGTGGCATGTACCCGCTGTATGCAGGGCAGAGGGTCATAGCAATGCCAGCAACTTGCACAAGATCCCACGGTACGTCTAGGAATAGAACCAGGTCCCTGATGTCCCTGTCCGGTGCCTACAGAACGGAGGCGATGGGACTGTGTTACAATGCACGCTGCCATCCCCACTTTCCGCACAGTTTAACACCCATTTCCGCCCCTCCTGCTGGCATCATGAGTGTCTTGTTCTGCTGGCTGGGCAGTCCAGGCCACAGATGGTGGTCGATACCCTTCCCAGCGTGAGAACCAGCTAGCTTCTTAACCTGCTCAGCCTCAGTGACTGATGTCTCTCTCTAGGTTTAGCCGGGGCCTCCCAGACAGCAGCGATTGTCTGATTCCCAGCGTCTCCAGGGATTACAGAAGCCAAGGCTTAGCTCATCCTCAGGTGTCAGAGGATGGATGTGCCAACAGGCGTGTCCACAGGATGCTTTATTTCATTTCAGCCTAAAGGAGCTTGGGACAGGAATTGCAGCTATTTGCACTCGGTCACAAGGTTGATCAGCTAATGCTTGTGCAAACAAACTGGTTTGGAGATGAGGGTTAGCACTTCATCAGGGATTCCTGCCGGGAAGGAAGTTGCCACTGGAACAACCTGAATCTGACCTCTCCAGTTAATTCTCTCTGTCTGTGGATGTGCTGCAGTTGCCCCGCAGATGCGATGTATTGGGCACTGCTAGGGAAGCTCGCAGCCCCGGAGCCCTAAAACTGCCCCGGCAGTGAAGGGGGACCCCTGATTTTGTATGAAGCAGGAGGTGGGAGAAAAGCAGCTTGATGGTTTAGCTGATGGTGAGAGGCTCTCATGGGATCCTCATGGAGCTTATGTAGATAAGTGTCTGGCGCTGACAGAGGGTGCGAGCAAGCGCATCGTGTAGGTGTGCACTGACCTGGTGCTTCAGCTGGTCCTGCTGGGGCAATGTCTCCCCCACTCCGAGACCTCAGCCAGAGGCTACCACCCCCCTCCAACTGAGACCAGTGGGCAAAGGGGAAGGAATGAGCAGGGCCCGTGGAGGGGAGCATCATGCACACATGTATGTGCATGCACATGTGCATTCGCATGTGCACACACCTCTTCACTGGCTGCTGTTGAGCGGGGGTGGAACTGCAGTGCAATGCAAAGTCCTTGGCACTGGGATCCTGACACAATGGAGGGTGTGTATGGGCGGTGGGGGGGGAGGTTGGGCTTTAACCTCCAAGGTGAGTGGCCCGTTCATTGACCCCTCCTGCGGGAAATGCAGTCACCAGGGCTCTGGGACTGAGATGAGTCAGAGCAGCTCACTCAGGATTCAGTCCTAGCTGCCCCTCCATCCCCACCCATCTTCCCCAGAGCATCCGGGGTTGTGATAGGATGGATTGGGCTTCCTCGCCCTTCAGCAGGTGTTTGAATATAAACAGTTCGCCCCAGCGAAGGAGATAAGATAACAGGCCAAGTGCTACTGAACCAGCAGGCCTGGAGGGTGGACTTTGGCTCTGCTGGTGATGCTCTCCCAGTGTTGCGGGTGTCCACGTATCTGCTGCAGAGAGATGTGGCTGGCTGTATGGAGCGGGGAGGAAGGCCCTTGCAACTCGGGAGGCTGCCATCCACCTTGTGTTTCTACCGTTCTCCTGGGGGGTGCAAGAGGCGGAGGTCTGGCTAATAACTTGGATGGCAACATAAGCCCCTCGCTAAGGGCCCTGCCTGAACGGTCCGGTCTCGGGTTGGAAACAGGTCGCTGATCCTTTAAGGAGAGCTGCCGGGTGCACCCGCTGGTGTGTGGGAGGGCGCGACTCCCCTTCCTGCTCTCTGTCCTGCATACGGCTCGCTCTTGCAGTATTTACAACGCAGCCACGGGGCTGGGTTGCCAGCGGATTTGGCTGGCTGGGCTGGTGCCAGGAGGGGCGGCTCATCACGTGACCTGGCCCTTCATAAAAGCCACTGAAACATGCCTGATGGGGATCAAGTGAACAGCACCAAGCCAGGGTTGGGTATCCAGCGTACCCTACACGGGAGAGGCCCGTTTCTGCTCACGAGAGGGAGCGGCTCTGGGGAAGGAGCAGGGGTGTCACTAGGATGTTTCCTGCTTTCTCTCTGCTTTCCCTCCAGCATGAGCCAGGAGGCATGTCCTCACCTGATGGCTGCTCTGGGAGTGGTGCTGGCATGTCGGGTCAGTGAGGTTGGGTTTAACCCATAGGTGCATCACCTGGTCTTGTGAGGGTGGGAAGAAAGCCAGGGTCAGGTCCGGGCGAGCTAGTCTTATTGTTCCCGTTGGATGCTTCGGGGCTGCCGTGGTTGTTCCTGCTGGAGGCTGCAGCAAGACTACTGGTGGGATCCCAGCCGGATGCGACAGAAGCCCCCTCCTCCTACGTGTTCCCCAGCAAGTGGGACCCCAGTTACGTGGCCCAGTCCCAGGAGCCTGCAGGGCAAGCAGGGAGTCTGCCCTAGATCCCATGCCTGAGTCCCGCATCTCCCGCGCCTCATTCTGACACCCACCCCTGCTCCCTAGGCTTCCTGCCCTTCCAGAGCTGCAGACTGGTGTTGACAAACCCTGGCTGCAAGGCCTGTCTGGGTGGGGGCCGGCTGCAGGCTTTTGGGGGCTGGGAGAGGACCGTTGTGCCCCCAGGAAGGAATGAGAGGCAGCTTGGGGCTGGGGGCAAGTGCATGACAGCTGCTGGCCCTGCTGCACGGAGCCCTACTCCAGACAGAGCAGGTCTGGAGGGACTGCTGGCTCCTTGCTCAGCTCAGATGAGCCCATGCAGGCAGCCAGCTCTGGGGTGGGGCAGTGAGATCCAGGACCAAAATGGACCCTGCCTTTAGATCCTGTCCCGTCTTGCAGCTTCAAATGCTTGAGCCCAAGGGCACAAGCTGTTCAGTGCCAAGCACAGGGCAAAGGGGAGGTGCTGCTGTCGCCTCTCACCTCTTCAGACCAAGCTTCAAATGGAGCTGAAGCGTGCACCGAGCTTGCCATTCTCAGCTTGCTCTGAAACACAGTGCAGCTAGCGTGCTCTCTGCCCAGGCCTGGCACCCACAGGGAGCTGGGGCAGGCCTGAAGCATCCCTGGCATTGTCTGGCAAGGGACCTAAGACGGGGACAGCCAAAGCAAACTGAGCCATGAAGGGAAGCTGGTGTGGAAGGGCCCAGTCTCCTAGAGGAGCTGTTGCCAAATGGCTTCATCTGTGCCGGGCTGGTAGCCAAAGCGTTCCCTCCGTGTCCAGGCTCGTTTAAACAAAAGAAAATTGCCTCCTACCTTCACTCTTCTCACCTTGGAGAAGCTGTGGGTTTATGGAGATGTCCCTGGAGCACTGCTGTCCTGTAGGGCAGGGGTCTGGTCCACCATCTCTCGGGGGTGGGAGGGATGCTCTGGCTGTAGCTCTGCTTTCCTGAAGCGCTCACAAGGCTCCATCATCCCTCCGAGCATGAGGAGCAGGTGCCATCCAAGGGCTGCGGCTCTTGGCATTTGGCTTTTGAGTCCTGGCCTTGGAGTATTTTAGGGGCACCTGGAGCAGCGTGAGGAGCTCTCTTTCCTGCTCCCCCGGAAAGATGCTTAGGGCAGGAAGAGTGGTGCTGGGGCCTTGGTTGGACTCAGGGCTGGCCTGCCCATTTCTCCAGGGCTGGCCTTACCCCACATTGGGCTGGGAGGCAGTGCCTGTCCCTAGGGAGGGTGAAGCACGGGGGGTGTCTAGCCCGAGATGCACGGAGCTGCCCTAAGACGCAAGCCACCGCGACTGGGGACTGGGGTCTGTCTGCGTAGCTGCCCTGCTCCCTTCCACCCCTGTCACTCCGGGGTAGCTCGATCTGCACATCGCACCTCCTCTGCTGGGCCTGCTGCCCCCAGTATGAACAAATGCAGTGGGGTTTGGCCCCGGAGGCCTGGCACCACCGCTCTCGCTGCCAAGTGCTAGGGTCTGAGCTCTCTGCACCCCAGCAGCCCCCCCCTGCTGCCCCGGGGCTGCGCACGCCTGCACGGGGGTGGCTCCCCCTTGCAAAGGGGCTGGGTGTTGGAGCAAAGCCCCCACTTTCCATCCTGCCCTCCATCCTTTTTTCCCCCTCCCTTTTTTTAAACAGGGACTCATTTTGCTTCCCACCCATCGCCCCCCCTCCCCCCCAGCCCCAATCTGGGGGATGGGGTCTGACGACAGCTGTTCCCATGAGGACGGGCCAGCCACTCCTGTGGTTTCCATGGCAGCCAATCAGGGGTTGGAAAGTTTCCTCGGCCCCCCGAACGGGTGTCAATAGCCTGACATGGAAACAGGAGCCGAGCGGGGACAAGGGCAGGCCCGGACTCCTTTGTTTTCCTCGGGCTGCAGAAGCAAAGGGGAATTCCTGGGAGCAGGAGAAATCCCCTCCCGGGCAGGGCGGGGAGTCTAGACGGAGCCCAGCCGGGGCATTTGGAAGCACGACGCGCCCCGCGGGTACCCAGCGCCCGGCTCTGCTCGGATCTGGGTGCACTGAAGCCTGCCCGTGGGCCATGCCTTCAGACGCAGCCTGCACGCCCAGGCCAGGCGCGGCCCCGTAGCAAAACCCCCGGGTTCGGTTGCTGAGCCATGTTCAGGAAACACCAGTGGCGGTGCGCCACGCGCCGGGCGTTCCAGCTGACAGCGTCGGGGCACTGCGGTTTTTTTGCAAATATGTCTATAACTGGACCGCTAACAACCTGTCGAGTGACCACTGTGGTTCACGTGCCCATTACAGAGCTTGCACTGTGTGCCTGCGCTCCCGTCACCTTTCCAGCGCTTTCATCCCCGTCTCAGATTTGTCTTTGTCACCACACCGCTGTGAGGAAGCTCACAGCCGCTGGGGTTTGGAGCAGGGCGCTGGGGCAAGGTGGCTCGTGGTGAGGGGAGTCTCCACGGGCAGGCTGAGGGCGCTGCGGCGAGGCTGGAAGATGTGGACGGAGGGAGCCGCTGGTACCCCACCGTCCACCTCCCAGAAAGGGTCTCTACCCCGTGCCAGCCTCCTCTGGCAGCCCCTCTCTGCCCCAGGGCAGAGCCTCCTGCGCAGCTGGTCTCTCCATGCCTCTGGGATCCCCGGCTTTTCATTTACCAGGCAGCTAAAGAGCTAAATTAACATTGCCCCCCCCTTCCCTTTGCTAATCGCAGGCCTTTTGATCTATATATAGCTGTCTCAGTGCAGGGGCAGGCCAGACAGGCGGGGAAGGGGGGAGTCTGTTGCTCTGACACTTGTCCTCCTTCCTGAGATCAGGCTCGGAGGCTTCAATTCAGCACCCGGCCTCATGTCCGCTGAGGAAATGGGGAGGGGGAGCCGCGGCGCAGAGGCGTTTTTCCAGGGTGCCTTTGCGAGTGGAACAATGTCTGCGTCCGCGGAGGGAAGCAGCTGGCTGGGCTTGTCTTGGAGAGAGGCCCTGATTTTCCTGTGCTCAGGGTCAGACCCATCGCCACATTTGGGGGTCAGGAAGGGATTGCACCCCATGGTCAGATGGGTCTGGGTAGTGGGAGGTTTTGCCTTCCTCTGTAGTGGGGGGTGCCACCTTCTTCCTGGGATAGTTGGAGCATATATTAACAATTTAGAGCAGCGGGACACTGGGCGTCGCGGGCTGCTGCTGTACCGGTGGCAGGTTCGGGTGTTACGTCTTGTGTCGTGTGTCAGGGTTGACCATGCGGTTTAGGGAGTTTCACAGTGGGTTTGTACAGGATGGCTTGGATAGGGCTGATCCTGCCCCCGGCGGGCGGTTGGACCAGATGTCCTCCGGAGGTGCCTTCCCGCCCCACTTCTCTCTGATTCTAACCCGGGACGAAAAAGAAAGCTCGAGGTCCTGGGAAGCAGGTGCCAGCTTGATGTGAGCAGTGCAGAAAAGATCCTGGCGCTGGGAAAGGGGATCTCTCAGCCTTGAAGGCTCAGGGATGCTTCCTTGTGGCGGCCACCCAGCTCCCAGGCTGGTTCTCGCCCTACAGGGCTCCTCTTCGTGGCACCCCGGTGTTGGCAGCAGGGGGACAGGGGCCTGCCAGAAGCTACAGAGCAAAGATCAGAGTCCCTGGCTGGACTGCGGCAATGAACTTCAGCACGGCAGGACCTGGCTCCTGTCCTGGGTTCGCACATGTCTGGTTCCTGCAAGAGGGCACTGGATGCCAGAGGGATGCAGCGGAGAGGGCTCGAGGGCACTTTGGGGCTGTGCCCATGCCCAGGAAAAGGGTTTCTTGTCCAGTTGTTCTTCTGTTAAGAGAAAGGAGCATAACAAAGCCTGCAAATAGCCCTGATTTCCAGACACAGCAGGGTGGAGGAAGCAGGGGGGTAGCCCTGGCTTCGTAGGCCTCTGTCCCAGCGCTCTGGGAATGAGGGGCCAAGGCTGAGCCCCTCGGCACGGATGTGTGGGAGTGTGGGAAAATGCATCCCGTGGCAGCCTCTGTGCCGATCTAGGCAGGGTGTGCGGCTTGCAGCTCGGCTCCGGGGAGGGGACTCCTCCACCGAGGAGCTGGGGTGCCAAAGGAATGACTTCCCCAAGAGCAGTCCCCGCCCGCTGTGCGAGCGAGTGTGTGCGCCGGAGCAGGTTCACACACAGGAGACGGGCCGGAGGGGAGGGGAAGAGCAGGCCTGCCTACTCGGTTTGCAGGACGCAGCTCCGTTTCCTCCAAATCCTTGGCTCGGGGCCAAGCATTCTGGGAAAGCTAATTGCAAATTCAGCGACTTCTGTCTGGGGAGAGAAGCCGGGGCGGGGTTGGAGGGACCCTGGAAGAAAGCAGCAGCTTCTCCGCTCGCTGCACATTGGAGCAAGGCCGGTCGGGCTGCCAAGTGCGGGCGAGGCCAGACCACCGCGGTGCTAGGAGCCTGGTTCCCATGGGCTGCAGATGGCTGGATTGGGCAGGGAAGCCTCGGGGCTGCGGGTCACTGCTCGGGAGTGCCCTGAGCCCTGGCTGTGATGCTGAGTCCAGCCAGGGGCAACGCTCTCCTGCTGAGCTGGAAACAGCTCTGGGCAGACCGAGGAGCCTGCAGAAAGTGCTGTTGAGACACAGTCGCCCCTTTCAGGGAGCTCGGTCTTCTGCATCTGAACCACCGTGCCTCTGCACCTCCCACCTGTGGTCCCACACCACGGCAGGCCGTGACCTGCCACCCTCCTGTGCTCCCCCTAACTAACCCGAGGTTTTCCTGTGCGGGAGCTGCCAGTCGTGCTAACCCGGGTGGGTTGGGACCCCTCAGTGCCCAGACTGCTGAGCTGCATCCCGGTACCACGTCATCCATCCGGGCCCTGTGTGGCACGGTGGCCTCAGCATGCCGCTCTGTTGGCCCCGGGCGGTGGTAAGCACCCCGCTGAGGACCAGAGGGGGAATGGGGGCCTGGCTCTGACCGGGCACGGAGCTGTCCAGACTCTGCCCTCCAGGAGAGGAGCACAGCTGGAGGTCGAGCCTATGCACCGCAGGGGGCTGTAGAAACCAAACGCTGGGTTTGCTTCTCAGGAAATTCCTGATGCCGCTGTCAGCAGCCAAAGGGAACGGCCGTCCCAACCCGTTGCCGAGCCCTGGCCTTCGCTGGTGCACGTGGGACACGCTGAGCAGCAGTAAGAGGTGCTCTGGGGGCTGGGAAGCTGGCGGGGGTGGTTGGGCTGGGGGTGTGCTTGCCTGTTGCCATCTAAAGCTTGGTCCAGCCAAAGCACACCAGCCCTTCGCCTCTTCTTCCTTGCTGCATCTCTGCCTCTTCCCCTTCCCCCAGCCCCCTCCCTGGCTTCTTCCATTTTCCTTCTTCCAAAAATCAAAACACAGGCTAGTTTTTCGATGACACGGCATAGCTGCTCGCGGTGAGCCCCAGGCAGGACAGGCCTTCCTGCCGAAATAACAAGACTCCAGTCATAGTCGCGCAAGGGCATCATGGCTCAGGGATGGCAGGTTTGGTGCCCCCAGAAGCGCTCTTCCTGCTTTCTAGCGGGGTCCCGCAGCTCCGTTGCTCCTCTTGCCAGCTCTGATAGACTGAGGGAGCATCCCAGGGTTTTAGACCCTATCCTTTGGGGTGGCTGCCTCTTAGACCACGCAGTGCCCTGGTCCTTCCTCTGGGGGTGTCCTCCTTCCCCCACTTTGGGCATCACCCGCTTCCTATTCCCAGCTGGCAGTCGTGGCTCCTGTGTCTGATAGGGGCTCTTCAATGCTTTATCCTTTGCTGTCACAAGGCAGTTGGAAGGTCCCCAAACACAACCTAGGCTGCGTGATCAGGGGGAAATACCCTCCTGGTTTCCTGTGTAGTGAGAGTATTGACTTGTCAGCACGTTTGGGTGCTGAGGTGGGGCTGTGGTTGCTCTGGGTGTCCTGGCGTGGGGCTGTGTGGGGTGGGGAAGGCTTTTGTCTAGCTTTAAAACCTGGTCCTCTAGCGCTTCATGGTGGAGGGTGGCGTGTGCTGCACAGACTAGGTGGCCACCATGAGTCAAGGATCAAAAAAGATGAGAACTCGAGGGCATGGGAGGAAAGACTGGGGGTCATTTGGTCTGGAGATAAGAAGCCTGAGATTTGATCCTTCCTTTCCTTTTACGTGTCCTCCTGACAAGGGGTTTAGCCAAATTTGCAGATTTGTCAGACTCAAGCTGTGCCGTGAGGGCTTTGCTTATGGCCTCCACCTTTCCACCTCAGGGCTGTCACCTGTGTGCCTTAACCCCTGCACCACCCCAGTCCTGGGTCCACAAATACCTGGAGGGTGGTTACAGAGAGGGTGGCGACAGGCTATTCTTTGCGACCGCCCAGGCCAACAAGGGAGATCGAATTGGCCGTTAGGAAGAGCTTTCTAAGGGTGGCGGTGAGGAAGCGCTGGCACAGACTGCCCAGAGAGGTGCCAGAGGCTCTAAAGCAGGTCAGACAACCCCTTACCTGGGGTGGTTCAGACAGGGAGCAGGGGCTAGACTCGCGTCACCCCCTGAGGTCCCATCCAGCCCCACTTTCCTATGCTCCTATGATCATGCCCACCTTTTTGCATGGGCTGTTGCTAGCATTTATCTTGTTCAAGGTTCTCTGGGACGCTTGTCCGCAAACATTGTCCCATCCAGGCCAGCCCTTGCTTAGGAGGTTTGGGGTGTGAAGTCCCCGATCTTAGATCCTTCTCTCAAGCCCAGAATTTGAGCCCGGGCAGTTTACTGTTCAAGAGAGTCTGTTGGCAGCCTAGAGGCCCCCCCTGCTTTCTTGCCAGGTTTTTGCAGCTCTTTGTGGCCTGCGGGCTGCATTTATCGAGCAGTCGCGGGTTGCGCCTCACTTTCTTCTTGTGAGGGGTCACTCGAAGGCTTCATCTGTTGCATCGTCATCTCTCCTCCAGGTTGTTCCCGGGGACTGGCAAGGGGCAGTCCTTGTCAAGCAGGAGGCACCAAGCTGACTGAGTTGCAACAGGGTGGGATCCTCTGCACAGGTAGGCAGATCTGGGGTGAGGAGGCTGACGTGGGCAGATCACTGCCGCGTACCGGGGGCTGCAGTCTGTGTCTTCCCTCCTCTCACTTGAAGCTGTTTATTCACACACTGCTGGCTACATCCACCTCATCTGTCTGCAGCTTCGCCTCAGCCCGCACTGGAAAGGTTTGCGGGGCAGAGTCTGGGCTCAGGCTTTCTTTGCCTGCCGGCTGGCAGAGACAGAGAAAGCTGTGCTCTGTCACTTGTGCTTCTCCTGTGCTTGGTGTCTCTGGGGCCAGAGGGGTTCTGCTCCACCTCGTCCCTCCTTCCAGGCAGGTCCTGGGGTCTTCAGCTGATGACCCCGTGCAGGGAGTCCCTTGCCCTGCTCAGACCTGGCCCTGGGCCAGCCCACCTTGAGCTGCATCTTCAGCCCCTGGGTCTGTCCGCGCTGGTCCCTTGGCCTGTCTTGGAGGTCTTTGCATTCCTGCGCTGTCCCTCCACCCCTCCTCTCCATGCTCATTCCTCCATGCCCTTCTTTGCAGCACCAGTGATTCTCCCCTGCCTGGTTTGACAGAGCCCCTGGCCTTGTGCTGAGCACTGGGAGAGTGCTGCCCACTAGTGCCAGCAGCAGGGACTCCCATGTAGCCTAGGGTTTGCTTAGAGGAGGGATTTTCTAAGCACCCTTGGGTCTCATGAGCTTTTGAGTGTGCTGTGCACTATTAGCACAGTGAAGTGTGCAAACACATGCGTGCGACTCCCAAGGTAAGGCCACAGACAGAGAATAGGAACCCAGAGTGTCCCAGGCATTCAGAGTTTTTTGCAACAGCAATGTTGCAAATATCTATATATGTATCTAGTATAAATATCTATTATTATTATTATCTATATTCACGTTTGCAAATATCTATTATTTTCCTATAGTTGAGAAGCCAGTGAAAGCAATGAGTTGGGGTTGTCCGAGGGGTGCCTGGAGTCTAAAAAGGTTGAGAACCACTGGCATAGGACTGCAAAACCCCAGTGTGCCCTTTTGGGGACTGTAGTGTGAAATTCCAGCCCTTTCTTCCCTCCTCCACATATTCGTATACCCAGGGGCTAAGCCTTGGGCACTAATCCTGAAGACTAGCATTGCAGGCCTGCTGCGTGAGCTGCAGTGGTCCCCTTCCCAGAGGTGGCTGTGATGGAGACTGTCAAAGCCTGTTGTTAGTGATTCATGCTGGGGACACCTTACCTTCGTCTCCCAGCATGGCCATTAATGGGACATAAAGCTGAGGTCCTGACCATGACGGGCCTTTATGGACCCCAGAACATTTTCTATGTGCCTCATACCCCAGCTGAGCCCTCTGGGAATGTGCAGTTACCTCCTGCCCCTGTCACATCCCCTGCCTGCCCCCATGGCCGGGGGGCTTGGCACAGCCCTTTGGAGCCGGTGTGCAATGCACTTGGATGCTGCCAACCAGGTACCACCTTCTATTGGGCAAAGGCCAGTGTGAGCTTGATCTGCCACCCTTGGGGCAGTGGGTGGGCCTTGATTGTGTGCTGGGGTCTCTGCCCGGGCACCGGTGGTGCCCACCGGCCCAGCTGCCTTGCTCTCCAGCCTGGGAACCCTGTTGGCACATGGCCCGCATCTCCCTCCCTCCGGCTGAGGGGCGAACGGGCTGGTCTCCTGCCGCTCAGCCCAGCCAGGAGTGCACAAAGAAGTGCCCCAACACCCTGCATCCCTTCTCCGAGTGCTCGGTGGGGGAATATGCTTGGTATCTATCACCCTTGGGTCATGCAGACCTGTTCATCACATGCGCCAGGGTGAAACTCCGGCTTATGGTAGAGCCTGGGGCCGAGGGCGAGGTCTTAGTCCCCGTCCTGGACACAGGAGAAACCAGAGACTTGATCTAGTCCTTTAACCAATGTGCCCTCCAGGACAGGGGCCCCTTTTCTCAGCACCCACAGCTCTAGCCTAGACATCATCCTTGCTCGGCCCCCAGTGGCGTGCTCAGCCGGAGGCAGGTGGTATCTGTGGGGTGGAAGGGGGGGAATTTCTCCTTTGCCATGTTTAATTGGCCTTCGAGGGCCTGTTGGGTCTGCAGGGTGGGTCAGAAGGACTGAGCCCAGCGTGCAGCTTAGCCTGTCTCGGGGGCACTGAGGCAAGGGAGACCCAGGGGCCGGGTGAGGGGGAAGCAGAGATGGGGTGACATGGTCCACTGCCACTTCTCCCTGTCTGTGGAGGCTGGGGCGGGCCGGAGGCTCCTGCGAGACCTTGGCGAGGTGCAGCCGGCTCGGCCGTCCGAGGCTCTTAGGGCGTGTGTGTGGCAGGGGTGGCCCAGAGCTGGTGCACGGCTCTGGGCGGTTTTAATTACCCTGGAAATAAATCAGAGCCTGACTGTTGCTGTGGAAACAGCCAGGCTTGGCTTTGCACCATCCAGCAGCCGTTGACTGCTCCATTTCATTAGCCTTAGAGGAGCCGCGGGAGGCTCTCGGGGGGAGTGTGGGGCATGTTGGTGCAGCCCTGGAGGACGGGGCAGCCGCTGGCCAGAGGCAGATCCCAGCCCTGGCTCCAAGCCCCTCTGCTGGGCCAGGAGTCCAGCAAGCACTGGGCACAAGGCATGCTCCCGGGGACAGGGTGGGATGGGGCAAGCAGGAGAGCCAGGGCTGAGTGCAGCTGGGGAGGAACCGGTGGCTCTGCTCCTCCCAGCGGCATGGGGCAGCTGGGCTGTGGGGCTGGTGCAAGCTGAGAGCTTGGCCTGGAGCCGTCGTGTGCATCTGCGCTCCCCCCTCCCAGGGCCATGCACACACCCGGCTCCCACGCGTGCCCTGAGCACGCGCAGATCGAGGGCTGCGCGTGTGTGTGTGCAGCAGGTAGGAGAAATCAGCCATTTTGCCAGAGTAGCTGTGGCCACCAACATGCTGAGCCCAGCCCCAGCTGCAGGCCCCAGAGCGGGGCTCTCTCAGCCCCGCTGAGCTGCACAGGTCAGGACTGAGGCTCTGGGACCCCCTGTGTACCAGCCATGCCACGCCGCAAGTACCACATCTGCTCAGCTGCCTCCCCTCGTGGAGGGACATGCTTCCCCGTGGCACAGACGTGCTATTAAATATTTAATCTCTGGGCTCAGGCCTTTCTTATTCCGTTGGCAATAATCTTGCTGGGACAGATGGTGCTCCGCTGGCCTAGATAGTTGGCAGGAGCTCTCGGAGCCGGCGGGGGGGTAAGGCGTGCTGGGCCGGCGGTTAACAGCCCTCTGCAGCCAGGCTTTGCCGGCCCCTGCGGTGCTCCGGGAGCCAGGCGGCAGACCTGGGCTCCATCCCAGCCTCCTGGTAGTGCGTGGGTTGCTGCTGTGCAGGCTTTACTGGGAGCACCGGGGCTCCAGTGTTGGAACCGGCTGTACTGGGTTTGGGCAAGGCCAGGACAGAGTATGTCTGGCCCCTGGGGATGGGGGACGTCATGGTGCTAGTCCTTTTCTGCTGCTGGGCTTGCGAGGTGGGCGGGAGGAGATCACTGGTCCCGGCTGCCTGCTAGGGCTGGCTTGCGCCTGGGCCCTGTTGGCAAGCAGGGCACAGACTCATCCCTCGTGCCCTGGAGGGGAGCAGAGCACAGGTCTCCTGAGGATGGCCACAGGCCCTGCAACAGGAGTCAGCTCCTGGTGCACTGGAGCAGCAGGGAGGCTTCGCTGGTATGTGCCCCCCTCCAGCAGCCCTGAGTCCTGTCAGGATGAGATGTGGTGTCAGATCCCCCAGCCACACATGGCTTGGCCCCTGGCCATGCGGCACAAGTTTTCTGCTAGCCCATTGGGGCTGGGGCCAGGGCCAGGCAGCTGCAGAGTTATTTTCTCCCCAGGCAGAGCAGCTGGATAAACCAAGTATGGCGTGAAGCGAGCGCAGGGCGGGAGCATCATCTAGTGGCAGGGCGCGACCGCTGCACAGATGGGTGCAGAAGGAAAGGCAGCGCACGCAGGCCATGCGCCAGGAAGTGGGAGCTGTGGCCCCTTCCCTTCCCTGCCTTTGGGCTGTTGTCTAGCCCAGCACATGGGGATCCAGGCCCGGGGGGGTGGGGGTCATAGCCAGCTCTGTGTTTTTGCTGCATGACAGGGGTCTTGGAAGAGGGGTGGGAGTGGAGCTTGCCCCCGAGAGCTGGGACATCTGCTCAGGCTCTGCTCTCTTTCTGGGCCTCCCAGCAGTGGGAGCGGGGCACTGGGTTGCAGGGCCTCCTCCCTGCCTGCCCCCCCTCGCCACATGCATCCACAGTCTCAGGAACCACATGCCCCCGCCTCCTACATCCGTACCCTGCCAGAGATATGACCCGTCTCTGCACCCCCCTCCCTCCAGCTGCACACAGCTGGACCTCAATGCTGTCACATCCCAGGCAGCTCCCCACAAACATCCAGACCCCCCCAGATGCGCCTTTGCCACCAGTTGTATCCCCCCAGGGAGGCACATCCCCACCACCCTTCCAACAGGCCCCCCCCACACCTACTATCCCGACACCCCCCATCTGTATCTCCCAGTCTCAACATGCCACCCCAAACACATCCCTGACACATCCCACCCCACCCCACCCGACATGCCCCCAGCACACCCCCTCCAACATCTGCCCAGAAACAGACATACCGCCCCCCCATACCTGAGACATCTCCAACACCCCCCATCTGTCTCCCAGAAGCACCCCAACATGCCCCCACACCTGCTCCAACTCATCTGCAACATGCCTCACCAAATGTATCCCAGAAACACCCAGCACCCCCACATTTATATCTCCCAGAAACACCAACACATCCGATGCCTCCAGTGCATCTCCCAATGTATATCTCCCAGAAACGCCCCAGCCCACCATTATTACACCCCCCACACAGCCTTTCAACACACTCCTGCCACCGTCTCCAACCTGTGACACCCCCAAGTCTATATCCCCAGAAACACCTCCTCCTGCTCAAGCTCTTTATCTCTCAGGGCAATAAGAACAGCAGGACTTGAACTGCCCACACCGTGGGGCCAGGAAGGGCTAACCTGCTCTGGAGTGGGCACATCACAGTCCGTAGCTACAGCAACTGCGATCCACTCTTCTGAGCTCATGGGGGTGCACCCTGGGCCTGCCTTGGCTCTTACATCTGCAGCCTCCTGCTGCTTCTGAACCACGTGGCTGAAAGTGGAGAGCCCTTCCTAGCCTTGGGGGCCGAGGACAGCGAGCCCACCTGACTTTTAAAGGTGACCTGCAGGGGCTGGTTTGAAGATGTCAGGGCTCCCTTTTCTGCTGTGGGAGGTGAGAACCTGCTTTTCAGTTTACCATGACTGCTGAGCGAGGGCTGTGCCAGCACAGCACCCAGGAACGTGTACCTTGAGCAGTGTCACTGAAAAGGCCAGGCTTTCCCATCTCCAGGTTAGTCCCTGCTACTGAATGGCTCTGAACAGCCCCTTCCCCACTCTTCTGCTCACTCCCGTTCCAGATGGCAGACTGTCATCCAAGGTCACGAGAGACTAGTAACACTTTTCCCTTGCAGGTTTTTAGGTGACTGGAAGCAGAATGCAGTTTCAAAGCTCTCACTGCTCACCTTCCACTCACTTGCCTATGGAAGGAGGATGGGTTTAGGCATGGCTAAACACAGGTTTGGTATCCAGACTGGCTGACATTACAAGCACTTGCAGCACTTCTTTCATTAGTAACCTGCTTGTCCTAGAAACTTGGGGTGCAAACCACTTCCCCCCAATCCTAGCAGCTCTTCCTGTACAACCACATGGAGTTGGAATCACAAACTCATTGAGCCAGTCGACACACGCCTTATTGCACAGCTCCAGGCACTGCTCCTCCCGAGTGAGTGTTGCAGAGGGTCCAAGCCATGGTTTTTCAAATCAAGATGTATTTTACAGAATACTCCTGTTCTCCCCAAGTATTTCCAACCTACAGTGGTTGCAACCCAGCCTGGGCGAGGCCTACAGCCCAGGCAGAAGGCAGCAGAAGAACCAGAGCAAAGTGGCTGGAATCACAGCATGAACAGAGCCCCAAAGGGAGACAAGCAGGCATGCCTGGATTTTGAGCTACAGGGTTTTTTTAATGAGGTGAAGCTGAGTCTTGATTAAACAGGAACTGCCCTGACATGGTGGTGAAGTGCTGACGGGCATTTAGTCAGGTTGCAGCTCAGAGACAGGTAATGGAGCCGAAAGAAATACCTGCATGACAGCACTGCCCCACCTCAAGGGCCCAAGCCTGGTTTAATCAAGTCCAACCTCCAGTAGACAAGGCCTCAGCCACCCGAGTCTGTTGCCTCGCAGACAGATGGCATGTAGTCATGAAAGGGACAGCAAAGGAGAGGGGTGAAGCTTTGGAATCTGGCCACAGCAACCAGGCAAACAGTGGTTGGGAGTAAAAAAATATGATTTTTCCTTTTAATTACATCAGTTATCAAAGAAAAAAAAGCAGTGGTAACAAAAATACAAAGCTCTGAGGTTGGTTGTTTTGGGGTTTTGTTTTTTTTTGTAACAAGCTGGAGCAGACCAAGTGCTTCAGTTTAGCTTCTGCTCTGAGTCTCTGCTGGCCGAGTATGAGTAGGCTTTTCCCAGCACCAGCCGGTCCCGCAACAGCTTGAAGAAGGCGTAATAATTGCTGAAGAGGATCAGAGCCAACGAGATGGTCTGGTGCCACTTCTCCGAAGAAATCAGGGAGTAGAGCTGGTAGAAGATGACGGCTCCTTCCAGCACGATTAAGATGTTCAGGATTCTCAGGGGTTTGCTGAAAAAGAACTGGGGGAGGAAAAAAAACACAGTAAGGCAGGGCAGGCAACCCAGGCTTTCCACCTAGAGTGCTCTACACATAGCACGACGCAGCCCTGGGAGGCTCTTGCCTCCAGAGACAGCAGCACATCTCCACTGCTCTCTCAATGGAGGGCTTTGGTGCTCTCACACTGAGGGCCAGTATGCCTGGGTCCTTTCTGGAAAGCTGCCCAAGATGGCGGGCTTGAGGAGAGGTACAAGACTGTCACTGTCTCAGCCCTGGCTGTCTGACCTTGGCAGTAACTGCCCCCACTCAGCAACTCTCTATTCATCTAGCTTAAGCTGTGGACACCAATGATACTGAAACCGTAACCGACTCGAATAAAGGAGGGGGCCAGCTTACGTGGAAGCGGAAGTGCGAAACGTCAGACGGCACAGCCACGTTGTAATGGCCCACGGCCTTGTACACGTTCTTGCTGTGTTTCACCAGCACCCCCTGAGGCCACATACACTCCTCCGTCCACCTGCAAGAGAAACCAGCAGGTCTTCTCTCAGCCCCTTCTTGGACCAGGGCTGGCTGTGGCCACCCACACCCATTCAGCTGGGGATGCTGGCACTACACCCAGAGTCAGGACGGCAGTCATTTCTGATGGCACAATATTTGCACTAAGCCAGTGCACACCTACCACAGCAGGGAAGGGGCCGCTCAGGGCAGCTGGATGGGGCCAGGATAGCTCCTGCTCCTGTGGACTTAGGTTTATAAGCAGACACAGGAGGCAGATCTGGTTGCTTTTCACCTGCTGCTAAGCAAAGTGCAAAGGGAAACAATATCTCTCCACTGGGTGTATGGCAGATGTACTCCCTGCCTCAGCCCCATTTGAGGCAGTGCACACCAAGAGCAACCCCCTGCCTGTCCCGAGCCGGGGAGTTCCTTACTGGTGCTGGAGCACATTGGAGCAGAGGGCCGGATCCACCTTCTGCCAGCAGCCTAGGTGAGCCGCGGCTTTGTGGAGAAGGTCGCAGTACCGGGCTGGCAGGAGATGCTGCATCAGAATCACAGAGGTGCTGATGGAGACCAGGAGGAAGAGCTCGCATGACCACCGCTTGTCATAGTACTGCGTGTTCTGGGGGGCGAGAGAAGCAGCCAGACCTGCTGTGAAAGGGCAGTCGAGGCACGGGGCACCTGGCCAAATGAACTTGGGCCTCATCCTAGCAGCCAAGGAGCTGCACCCACATGGGTGTTGCTCCTAGCTCCATTCTTGGTTCCAGAGCCAGTATTTCTTTTGTAGTGGTCTGAGCTCTATTAAAATCCACCTCCCAGAGGACTGCAGGACAGGAGATAGTCCCCATCATCCCCATCCTGGAGTGGTCACAAGAGACTCCTTAACCAAACACTGGTATGAACAAAATGGCCTCCTCCCTTCTTCAGCTCCAGGGAGCGTGACTGTGATTACTGGCCCACGAACACACATGCACACAACTGCCCAAGTCAAGGGAAGCACTGTGCATGCTAGGACCTGGTGGGGTCTGTTAGGTCCCAGCTTTTATTTCTTGGGGAATCAACCTGCCTTCCACTCCACATCCTGCCAGCAAAATGCAGAGAGTTGTAGAATCACAGAAAGAGGGTTGGAAGAGACTGCAGGAGGTCACATCTAGTCCAACCCCCTGGCTCAACACAGGACCATTCCAACTAGATCATCCCAACCAAAGTTTGTCTAGCTGGGTTTTGAAGACCTCCAATGATGAAGCGTTTACCACCTCTCTGGGTAACCTGTTTCAGTGCTTTACTACCCTCCTAGTGAGAAAATTCTTCCTAATATCCAACCTAAACTTCCCTTGCTGCAACTTGAGACCACCGCTCCTTGTTCTGTCATCTGCTACCACTGAGAACAGTCCAGTTCCATCCTCTTTCAAACCCCTCTTCAGGTAGTTGAAGGCTGCTATTAAATCCCCCTTCAGTCTCCTCTTCTCTGGACTAAATAAGCCTAGTTCCCTGAGAAGACATGTCCCCCAGCCCCCTCTGTGCACAGAACAGCCCTTTGAGTCATCTCACCTGCTCTACAGACAGAGGGCGAGACCTGCTTGGTTACAACCTCACATCTCCCATAGCTTTAGCATCCAGTTTGGCCACAGCTACAAAAAGGAGTCAAGTGAAACCCCAAGAGGAGCACATGGAGTCAGAGTTCACAGCCCTCACTCACCTTCACAAACCAGACTGGCACAAAGGCAACGTAGTAGGCACTGAGCATGGAGCTCACCAACACTTCCTTCATCCTCCAGTTGAAGTCCATCTTCAGGTACTCCACCTCGTTGCGGATCAGGTCCGGGGAGAGACAGCAGGCATGGGTGGGCATGGCCTCCATCCCGTACATCTGTCTGGTGTGCTGCTTCCATGTCTCCTTCAGTACTGTCAGGTAGTCCTTGCCCCGGGAGCTCATGTCTCCCGTCTCTCGCGGGCCAATGTTGGCCACCTGTGAGAAGAGGCCTGTCTTCCGGAAGTCACAGTTCAGCTGGAGGAAGGGAATGTACATGCCGAACCTGGAAGAGCAGAATGGGTGAACAGACTGTGACAGCAGTACCAGTCCCAAGCCATTCCCTACAGTGGAAAGAATTAGCCAGACACTGCATGATGTCTAGGACTTTCAAGGCTGATTCCTGTGCAACTCCTAAAAGGATCCAACCAGGCCACAGATCTACTGGAGGTTTCTGGCAAGGGATGCAGTTAGGTCCACCTAAAATGCCCTGCAGATTCTGGATGTGCGCTGCCAAGCTCCAAATGATATTACAGCTTCATGCTGGGACCCGTTCCAGTAGCCAAAAAGATGGTCCTTCATGATCTGCACCAGCAGCCATGTGAAACTCTTCCATCTCTGCATTATCCATGCTCACAGGGTCACCTGCAGGTCCCCCCCAACTCAGATCTCTGACCTCCAATCACTGTCACTGACCTTTTACCCCTTCAGAGGTGGTGGAGGTAAGGCCCAGCCCTTCAGCAGATGCTTCTCACTATGGTGGCACAGGGCCATTCTACACCTGAACCACATCTGCGCACAGCACTCAGCCCTCCCCTGCTCTCCACCTGGCAAGGAAAATGGACCGGGGAAGCAATTCTGCTCCTGGAATGGAAATGGGAGCTGGCTCCAGAGTTGTAGTTAATACAAGACAGGGAAAAGGTGCCTGAGTTGATCAACGCAAGGAGGGGGAAGCTGAGGAAATGCACTAGCCCAGGGCAAGCTGGAGAGAAATGGGACTTTTTGGAGAGCTCAAGAAGTAGTCTCAAGGCAGGGCCTTTTCAGAGATCCTGGCCAAGGGGCACACTCTGGCCGATGCCTAGAAAGGCTGCGATATTCAGGGAAGGACCCAAGCCTCAAGCTAACTCCATGTGGTCCTTATGATCTGTCAAGAAAGAGAAAACTAAGTGCAAGGCAGTCAAGAGCTCATTTGCTTTCAAGCCTCATCTTGCCCCATGTGGGCTCTGAACATGGTTTGATCGGAGAGGCGGCATTAAGGATTCATCAGCAAAGCTCAGCTGGGGGGATGAGATACTCACGGGTAACACAGGAACAGGAGATTGAGGAATGAGTAGGTCCGGAAGAGGTGAATTATTGATTGGCACAGGCTCCAGCCTGTCCCGGTGAGAACAGCAAAACGAGTGATCACCAGGAGGACAGAGCGTGGCAGAGAGACCTTGCCACTCTGTGAAGCCTGCAGGGAAGAGGAGGCAGAGCAGGACAGAAGTTACCAGTGGTTCCCAGTCTGTCCCAGTGAAGCCACTGCACCCACTTCTGCAGCAAGCCCAACTCTTCCAAGGGAATGTCAGTGGGACCCACACCCCCCGAGAAGCGCTGTGACCTCATTGGAGACTGCAACCCCAGGTCAAACAACCTCCCCTTCTTCTGGAAATGGAGGGTCCAAGCAGTGATTCAGCATGACACTCAAGTCAGCACCAAGCTATCGCAGAAGCAGTGACCTCAAGGTACTGCCGGTGGGTGGGACAGGCCCAGTGTAGATCAGCATCTACCCAGAGCTTGCCCAAAACCAAACAACTGTGCAGGCTGGTACCCTGACAGGTCACCAACATCAGCCTGAAGACAAGGATCAGCCTGTTCCCCTATATACAGTGAGAAAAGAGCGCCGTCTCCAGCTTCTGCCTTCCTGCAGAAAGACTCTGAAGCAGAATCTACCTGTGAATATACCCTGCTGAGTTCGGCAGCTTCCTCTGACTAGAAGCAGGGGAAAAGGTGAAGGAAGCCAAACACCGAATTTTCCTTAAGGAAGAGAGCAGAGTCACTGCGGTCCAAAACACGCTGGGATTTGGAAAGGGAACACATGGCAAGAAAGGACTGAGACATGCTGAAAGAGATGGTGCCTGGGCTCTGTTACAGCTTGAGCTCATAGGCTTTGAGAACAGGGCAAGAGAAAGGCAGAAGCTTCAGGGGCACACAAGCTTTCTAGTCACTCTGAACTATAATCCTGGGCCTCACTGCACCTTCAAATTTACAAACCAGCACAGAAATCCTCCCAGTCTCACCAACCACCTCCATTCTGCTTTTCCACTCCTCCCTTTGTTCCTGAGGTTATAACTGGTCAGGCCAAAATGATACGGAGTGGTACTTACAGTCCCTACCTTTTCGTTGCCAAGCACTACTTTTTGGGTTCAACACCTGGCACCAGCTCCCACTACTGGTGCCTGCTATGTTGCCCTGAATAAGGCCCCAGGCCAGAGGGCCTCAGCCTTTTTACACTCAAGGTGCCTGACATTAGACTTAAGACCCCCTTTGCAAAATGCCAGCTCTTTGCTTTCATGTGTTTTTTGACTGCATAAAAATACCCGAGCAATTTTTCAGCACTCAAAAAGCCAGCAGCAGGGCAGGATGACATGGTAGATGCCTACAGGAAATCTCCAGGTTTAGCTTGTGAAACACAGGTAGGTGCTTGCAGACCCAACTGTGCTAGTACTCCACCACATCTGTGACACCCTTTAAAAAGATCTTCCGGCACCCCCGGACACTGCTTTACCCTGGTTGAGAACTGCTGCTCTGTGCCCACTTTGCTGCATTCATCTACCTCCTGTGCCCCAGATACAGAGACAAGCGGAGACACTGCTCACCGATCTGTGCCCTTACCTCCTTCACAATAGCACCGATCAGCCGGCGCGCAAGGACGATGGTCGTCACCGTCAGCACATTGAAGTCGATGAGATGGAAGTTCTGCAATGACCAAAGGGGAACTTCGCTATTTTCTGACAGGCAGCAGAAAATCCACAGGCAATGGGCAAGTCACCCAAGCCATTCCTCCTCCTTCCTCCCCAACATGTCTGGTGTCAGGGTGCCTAAAATTTGCCCTAAGACTCACTGAGAAATCTACCAGCACCACCGGACTGGTCTGCATAAAACGGGACCGATTCCAGACACCTGCATCTTTAACGGGAGGCAACCCTGTCAAGATGCACGCAGTGGCCAGGCTGCTGGGGGGAAGCCAGATGGGCCCCATGCTCACAACAGAGCTCGCTTCTCCAATTTTTTTTTACATTTTTTTTATTTAAAATTTGTATCTGAGGCCAAATCAGCCAAAACTAGTTCCAAACTCAAGAGTCCAGAACCGTACTGGCAAACATCCTCCACCCGCACCCAAGGCTTCAGGTATTTCTAAATCCTTTGGCAGACGTCCTACATGCAGGCCCATGCCTGGAGGCTCGGGGTTCAAACGGCCGCACATTTTGCTCGCTCAGCTGTACAGCCCTCAGAGCAAACAAGGGAGAAGACTCCTGTTTCGATGAACTGGGTGCAAAGCCGGTACCGAACCGTGCCGGGAGAGCAGGTCAGGAAAGCTGCCTTCTTGGATGCAGCTGCGCGGCATTTTCCCAGCCAGGGTAAGAAGCCAGGACGCGCCTGACCCCAGCACGCCCCTGCCACAGTCACGAAGCGCACGCCTCGCCGCGGCGCAACGGGACAGCGGCGCCAGGGCCGCGAGCGCAGGAAAAGCAACGCCGGTTTCCTCGAGGCGTGTGGCGGGCTCCTTACCAGCGAGGTGTGCGAGGGCGGGTGCGAGGGCGGGTACCACCACACCGTCTTGTAGATGTTGATGTAGTGCACGAAGAGGGCGACCAGGTGGCAGAAGAAGAGCTGCAGCTCGAACAGGACGCTCCGCTCCACCGGCAGCTCCGGGATCTTGCAGTGCCGCAGGGGCACCACGGTCTGCGCGGCCAGGGGCGGGCTGGACAGGCCCGGGCCCGAGCTGCTCCTGCGGGGCCGAGCGGCGGTCACGGCGCGGGGACCGGGGGCGGACCGGGGCGGGGGGAGGGGGAGCCCCGCGCCC
>NW_017728939.1:8201118-8228706 GCF_001723895.1 Crocodylus porosus | reverse complement strand
AACCACTAACTCCCACTGCCCAGTGGGGGGTGGGGAAGAAGGGTTTGCCTGGGGGAGTTTATCCTCGAAAATAAGGCTGCTCAGCTGGGGTTAGAGGAGCAGGTGCTCAGCTCGGGTTGGGGGCGCTCAACTGGGGAAGTTTGTCCTTGAAAATAAGGGTGCTCAGCTGGAGCTGGAGGTGCTCGACTGGAGCTAGGCGGTGCTGGGCAGGGCCCGGGCCCAAGGGGGCCCCACAGCCAGCCTCGCCCCGGGCCCGGTTGAGAACCACATGCCTAGGTGGGAGCCTGGGCCCCGCTGCCCCCACCCCTGTAGCGAGGCCATGGTCTGGGGCCGTACCGGGGCCACAGCACAGCCCCGGTGGTCCGGACACCCCTCCCATCCGACCCGCTGGCTTTCCCGCACGAGACGCTCTTCCCTGGCTCGGCAGGGCACCCCGGGCTGGCGCGGACACCACCGACGACTGTCACCGTAATGCCAGATGTCGTTTCGAAGGTCCAAAACCAGCCGTCTCGGGGCTACGGGCAGCCCGTGCTGCGTGCCAGCATGACCGCCCAGGGCTGGTTAACAGCTTGTAGCACTCTCTTTCCCTGGGACCTGTCTTATTGGTGCCTGGGGTTTTAGTGGCGCAACATTTAACCTGCCCTGCTGTCAAGCGGCAGGATACAGTGTGGTATTTAACTGGGGGTGACTGGGCCACTCCTCCCTGGTGCACCGTGCAGGCAGCCGGGATGGTGCGAGAAGGCAGGGGGCTTCCCCAGGGAAGCTGCACGCAGGAAAGCTGAATTTATTGGGCTTCATCTCAAACCACCTTGGAGCCCACACGGTGGCCAGCTCAGCTCAGGTCAGGTGCTGTGCAGCGCCTGGTTAGCAGCACGCTCATGACTGCCGTCTGTCCCTTGCCATATTGTCCTTTTACAAACCAGTTTGGTGCGGGTAGCCTGGCAGGACACTGGCCTCCTATTAACAATAATCAGGGTCACTGCACATCTGGGATCCAAAACATCTGCAGAGCTTGTGCACACCACATGCTTGCTCCCTCTGTTGGGCTCTAAGGGCATTTGCCCACACTAGCACTGCAGCCCCACGGGCTTTAAAAGCACCTGGGACTGCGGCACATGCAGTTGAATAAGCAGCAAAACGTGCGTCAGTGCTGAGAAAGTGGTGGTGGGGCAGTTTTGAACTGAAACATATCGGAGGTGTTTTAGTTCGAAAAGCACACTGCAGCCATTTTCTGTTCACTGATGCACTGCTTACACAACTGCATACGACTCGGCACACTGCACGTCAGCTTGTGTGCGGAGCAGACTCGGTTAATTGAGTCTGCTCTGACCCGCCAGATCTCCAGCACGCTGCAGGACAAAGATGTGTATAAATGCCCATAGACTACAGGAATCATAACTCACGGTAGAGGTGATGTCTTTTATTAGACCAACTCGATTTTTGCCAAAAAAGTTTTTGGGGGGGGGGGGGGCAAAAACCGAGTTGGTCTAATAAAAGACATCACCTCTACTACGAATTGATTCCTTTCGCCTCTAGACCAATACAGCGACAACCTGGGTACCCAAGACTACAGAGCACAGGACGAGGTAACCAACTGCCTCCCCCCACCTTTGTGTCGACGTCTCATTTTGGGACCAATCTACTTATGACCCCAGCAGCGAACGACCAGACTCCAGGGCTCTGACTGCAGCAGAGGAAGAGGGAAAATGTGCTGCTCCCTGAACACGGGTAAAAAGGGAAGTCTGGCACCCCCAGCAGCAGCAGCAGAGCTCAGCACTGCTGTCTCTAGGTACTTTGTGAGCCCCAACTCCCTGGGTATCGCTCCCTCTCCTAAAAGTCCTTTCACAGACAGTTGAGAGGCAGGCTGGGCTGCGCAAGCCTCCTTTTGCTCCCTTTTTTCCTAGGAAAAGCAGTTGCTTTTCAGATGGATTGGTGTGGAGTTCTTACCAGAGTCAGTTGTTCTGATCAAAGATTTAAAAGCCAAGATGAAAGACACCACGAGCTGCTGGCGTAACAAGTTAGTCCAAGCCTTTGCAAAGCTCCTTGAGCTGGAGAGGCCTGAAGGATTCTCAGCACTGTTGAGAGCTCTGACCCCCACACAGTCCTTCAGGCTTTGCACCCGCCAGGTTTCGGATGTCAAGCTATTCCTGTCCTACTGCATTTGTTTACTGCCTGACCCTTCGCGATTTCAAGGCATGGAGCTTTCCTGGTGTCAGACGTGCTAAGTGTGCAGGAGGCATTTCAAGGCATCGTGGCATCGGGTGCAGCACCTGGAGGGAGGTACTGTAGTCACGTGTGTAGAGGACACAAGCTGCTGTACATCTAACGTCCCCATCTCATCTACCACTGCAGATTTCATCCATTGCGACTTCAGGCAAGAACAGCGATGCCACTGCAGGAGAAATTAGCATTAACAAAACTCTCTCGCACCTTTGAAAATGTGTCAAGTCACAGTCAGGACTTTATTCCTTCATCTCCAGGGAAGAACTAGAACCATCTTAAACTTATGGCTAACACCTATTGCTAAATATCAGCCTGTGCAGTTTCTTGCTAGCTCCTGTGCAGCAGTCATTCGCAAGCTATGACTTGCTTTCATCTAATCTCCACTGTCTTCTCCAGCAGCTTGCACTATGGGTAGTTGATGCTACAGTGCAGACAAGCCATTATACAATCCGTGTGCCCACCTCCACTCAGGCTGGAGGCAGCCGTGATTGATAAAACGGGAATTTCAACGTGGCAGCATTAGGTGAAGGGCATTGGCTTTGCCAACCTGCACCACGTCTGTCATACTCACTAAAGATGCTCAGACATCCGCTTCAAGGGATGGATTCAACTCATTAACATTCTTTGCCATTGGAAGGGCAGGAAGTAGCAATTACTGATGGCACATCAAACATCAGCGTTTCAGTGTGCAACCTGTGTATTTATTTAGCAAGCCTCACAATGCATTTGTGTAGCTAGCTGGGGAAGTCATAGCTAAGCTGCGAGAGATGCTTTGCATTTCAATACCAGGGAAACAAAACCAAAAAAAAAATAATCACACTTGCCTTATATAGCTTCTGAAGTGGATGAAGCAGGCTCCCGTGTTCTTCTAATACACGCAAAATGCCTGCAGCTCTGAAAGATTAGGTGTGTCAGCTAATGAGGTTCCATGTTCCAGCCAACTTTGAGGAAGGAGGCTCAGCCATCCTAGTCTCATTTCCAAGAAACTCAATGGTTTTGCAAGAAGTTGAGATCCAGGGGTCAAAAACCCCAGCACAGAAAACAGGCAGAGCGTCACATGCAGGGACAGCATGTGCCAACCAAAACCGGAGCCTGGCAGGGTGGAGCCACATTCCAGCTGCCAGCCAGGCTCCAAGCTGCAGACGTGACACACTTGCAACTTCCCCAACTGACAGGTAAGGCTGCTAGGGCCACCACCTGTGCTGGCCCCAACTTCCCCTACCTCACCCGGGGTAATCTGTTGCACACCAGGGGGTGCATGGCATGGGCACTCCCCGCACAACTAGCAGTGGCACAAGGGGTCCCGCTTCTAGTTGTCCCCAGGGAACCAAACCTCTACTCGTCTGAACACAGCACTGGGTTTATCTTGAGAATCATGTTTGCACACCTAGCAGTGCTAATATTGCATGGCACCCCACAGCACCCCTGAAAAAAATCTCCAGACATCCCAGGGTGCTGCAGGACCCTGGTTGATCACTGGGTTCCAGGCTGAAGAGACATGTAAGCAAGCTGCTGGAAGTAAATGTATTGTTTAAATACGACAACACAGTCTTATTTGTAGATCTGCAGTCATCTCTCTCCCTCTCCAGACTCTACCCCCTGCTCATAGCTTGTGGCTTGCCCAGCTTACTGAAGCATTTCCTTTTGCTCATAGTACTTCATATTTCTCACCTGCATGTCCCAGCCCAGATAGTTGAAGAGGCAGGCAGTGTTGCGGTTGCAGCAGCCCATTTCTTACCCTGGGACACTGTTCCCTGACTCCTGTTGGAAGCCTTATAAGGCCTCCATGTCACCAGACCGTCGGCAGGTTTTAGACAAAGCCCAGCATCTTAAAATGACAGGGAGCATAAAATAATCCTCACTTTCCACTTCTCCCCAACTCTGCTCTGCAACCCATTCCCTCATATGGCCTAGCCCCATTGTTTATTGCATTAAAACATGAGGCCTTTTTTCATGAGCCTGGGTTTGCTCAAAACCAAGCTGGCCTCAGCCTTCACATGTGCTGCTTTGTAACAGCTTTAACCTATCTGGATCTAGAGCAAAATACTGTGCCAGACAACTATAGCAAGACAGCGATTCCCTCCATCCTACTGACCGTACTCCCTATGAGGTTTCAGAGGAGGCAAGGATGTTATAGCAAGGCTGTAAAACAAGATGCTGTCTCTCAGCTATTTGCTTTATTAAAAAATCTGAACAGGAATCAGAAGCCAAAACGTAAGGAGCAGACGTAGAACGATTCAGTCTCCAGAAAGGGAAATGATGCAGTCTGTTATTCTTTGGGAAAACATGCTCTTAGTGCTGGGACATCTGCTCAGCTCGCTTTCACCCCCTCAGCGTGTTGTCTGGGACAAGCAGCTTTACACTATGTGTAGGCACAGAAGAGTCTCTACTTGTGCTGGGATCTCTAGAACCTACTGCCTCCTTGGAAGAGCTTCTCTTATCACAGCTTAATTTTAGGATACCAATTCAAAGGTAAAAAATAAGGCATTTGATAAAGCCTGTAGAAACATGCTCCATAGAAAACATTAGCGTATAAAAGAGAAAGATACTTTTAATAAATAACATGTATAGTGACTAGAATGGACCCCTCTAAATCACCAGCATAATGGGCCAAAGGATTTCATTCAGCAAGTCCTGTGTCACTCCCATGATTTCTGGCTGAATTAGAGCAGGTATTTTAGAAAGAATCCAATCTGGATTACTCTGTGGTCATCCTAAAGCCAGTTTGTCATTCACCAGGCCAAGGCTCTCCTTACAGCCACACTACAAGATGAATGGAGGAGATTTGAAGCCGCACATGTTCCCAAGCCCCTTTAGGCAAATACAGGTCTTTGCATTGCACAAAATGTACGCCCCTCCATAACAATCTGTTACACAAGAGATCACCCAATATATGTAGGAACTAAATGTAGAGGAAATGTATATGCTCCAAATGGCAGTGTCACAAGATCCACTTCTACTGGGTAAAAAAATTGCATCATAATAGGTGATCTCTATCAAATCTTTTCCGCAGGAAATAAAGGTTGTGCCTATTAAGAGAGAAATGGGAAAAGAATTGGTACAAGGAAATGGATGGCCTAACACAGCTGCACTGCAAACAAATTCTAACTGAGCAGACTACTGAAATCATTATGCATTTTTAATACGACAGGAAACCAATAGATGAATTTTCAGACCATCAGCATCCTCCCCCTCTTGCCGATAAGATTAGAGATGCTTGTTTTCTATCTCTACAGTACCATGCAAGATAAATCTGTTTAAAAGTGCTTCCAGGTCCTCATGTATTTCAAGACTTCAGTGCTTTACTTGTGCTGCAGTTAACAGGGAACTATCACCCTGGAATTCTTTTTCTTTGGGAACCTCAGAGAATTTGCAATGGTCTCAAGTCACCAAAGGAAGTAGCTGGATATCCCAAAACTGAGCATTTAAGCCACTGTGTTTGGGTGCTAGAGACTGGGCCCTGACCCTGCAGTTTGGACACCGGTGCCTTTGAGGGAAAGGCTGGGTTTCTGTCCAATGAAAGGTGCCACATGGTTGTATACAAGCCACCAAGACCACAGTAGCCGCCAGAGGGAGCTCCTCTACTGTCAGTCCAGAAAATAACTGACAGCCAAAGGTGGTGGCAGGTTATCCGACCCGCAGTGGGCTCAAATGGTTCCACCTGCTGCTGCGGGGCATGTGCAGTCCTCCAGGACTGGTGGCCGAGTCAAGTTCCAGCTGGGTTTGGAGACCAGCGACTGAAACTCCTGTGCCAGTGGGATTTTTAACAAAAGCAGAGCCCATAAAAATCCCAGTCAGCAGCTAGTGTACATCTCAGAATCCCACCGGTGTCAAGCTGCGGCCATGGCTCAGATTTAAAACAGGGAGAACTGGCTCCCAAATTTGGATGACCATAATTTACTTGTCAGAGTCACGCAAGGGTTCCTTCCTACAAACACCACCACGCTCAACTATGTGGGATAGCAAATCCAGCCAAAGCTGCCTTACGCTGGCATTGGAATGAATCCTATCTGCAGAGAGCAGCGAGTCAGCTCCAGAGATCTGCCTCGCTCCAAATCCACTCTGGCCAGGGCACTATGGGAGAGCTTCAGACATGTGCCTACTACAGCCACAATCTCGGCAAGCTCTTTAGCCCCCTAAGTGGCCGTTTGGAAAAAATAAGGAGTCTAGTTTTTCTGTAGGCATATGAAGAACTGCTTCTATTTAGCACTTCAGATGGTGCCACCCTCCCACCCCCTCGCTTCCTACACAGAAGATGTTAGCAGCTCACTCCAGGATCCAAAAATAAACCAAGTCACCTACCCCGCTGGCATTTACCACGCACACATCTTCACTCAGGTGACTCGCAGCCACGTACGACGCCTGGAAGTTGAGAAAAGGACTGTCAGAAATCTTAGCGGAAATGGATTCAAAGAAGAACACACACAAGAATAAAAGATCCCTGCATGCAATTTACACAGGAAGGAAAACATGCAACTCAAGCGGAGCTCTCAACATCTCAGTGAATAGCAGTATTGGGGTCTATATGGGCCGACATTATTATTATTATTATTATTTTTTTACATTTTAAATAACTGAGCAGAATTTTTTGGGCAGTAGCAGGACTCTCTACCGTCGTTGGCATTTTACATTTTTGAAACTTTTTTCCATTCCTTTTTGCCCACATGACATTACAGTGCATTACAAAGGGCACAATATTAAAAGTTATCGTTAATTTATGCAGAAGCACGTGGTTGTTTTTTTTTAAATGTCTATTTTTAAACATCTTTTGTTGCTGCAAAATTTTACATTAAAATTAACACTTGAAGAATTGCTTCAATAACGTTTATGCAAATTGCCGTCACAGTTTATGTAAAAGAGAAATGCGCTATTAAAATCAGACATTTAGGTTACCTTTTGGGTTTTGCGATGCATGTTAGCTTTACACATCCTGATTCTCCTGCGATAATTTTCCTTTAAAAGGGGGGCATAGGGTGATCTTTTCATCAAGACAGACATTATGCCCTGAAAGCTGACTCCAAACCATTGTGGAAAATTCAGTTATTTACACTTTAATAACAAACTACAAATACAACTTTTTGTTTTTAAAGTATTCCCCTCAGTCATGCGCTGCGACAAGCAGTTTGGATGCTAATGTACTAATATAAATTTTTCACCCCCGAGCAGTTTGTGTCTCTTTTCCCCTTAAAAATGCCAGATTTGTTTGTTTTTTTTTTTTTGCAGAGGAGGGAAATAAAACCATCTTACATTTTTCTACACAGCAGTTTACTTTAACCTATTGTACCGTCTCAGAAGGAGATTAAGAGCAGTTGCTTGCATAACTTCTCAAAACCACCAAGGGTTTGTAACTGGCTTCCCAGGTGAAGGCCACCACAAGTACTTAAAGCATCGTCTTAAAGCAAGGGTTAGTTGTGTTAATACAAAACCAAGGATCAGCTCCCTTTCCTCTGCTCAGTAGCTAGGCCCTGGACTTTTCAGCATTCACTTTATCCTTCTACTTTTAGAGCATCTATTTCAGACTCCACGTGGAGTCGGCCGTCTGAAGAATGCTGAGGCCACCTAAGTCATTAGCTCAAGTCACGAACCAGAAACATTTCTTCCAGCTGCCAGTTTTACAGAAGTCAGATTTCTGCATGAGCGCTGGCTCAAACTGCTTTCAACAACTTCCAGGGGGTGAAAAACACTTTTTGGGGTTTTTTTCCCTTTTTAAAAAAAAAAAAAAAGACAGCTCATTCACGAGAGCTTGAGAACTTTTGGTAAGTTACAGAAAAAAAAAAAGTAAAAAACACCATTTTAGAAGTCTCCATGTTTTTGTTTTTAAAAAAAGACCATTAACTTTAGCATTAATTTAAATTTTATTTGAAAGAGAAAAGCTATTTTATTGCTCGACAAAAAATGACAATTCATCACATTTACTTTGATTAAAAAAGGACTAAACTTTATTGACAAACTGCTGCAGACATTTTGACAAGTTTTAGCTACCTATTTAGGCAGACTTACACATGTAGCATTTAATCTTCAAGAACAATGTGGGAGGACAGTGTACAAATCCCATTAGGACTTTAACCTATGTACAAAGTGAACTTTTTCCTCATTTTTCAGCTGCAGTGTCCCTTTTTATGTAAAGCTAGTGTTGAGATGCACTTGAACAAGTAGCTGGGATTGCTAAATATCAACAGCTCTGCCAATTTTAAAAAGCTTGCACTGTGCGACCTGCCCCAAACGCCCTAGGATGAGAAGTCTGTAAGTTTTACAGAACTCAGAGCTATTCATTTAATACTTTGCTTCCTAATTTCCAACGCTGGGCAATTAAGACAGAGCCGTGGAGTCAAAATTTGCTCTTTCCTTAAGAAGTTCTCCACGCAGAACCAAGGTAAGAACCCCTCACTGGAAAAACCTGATTCCCAAGCGTCTCTCAACACTGCACATTCGGGGCTAGATTTCAAAACCCACATAAGAAAAGTCAATTTAACAAACCTAATTCCTTTTAAGTCAATTAACTTAAAAAAAAAAAAGGCTATTTAATTTGTTATGAGGATCCTTTGTATTAAAATTTAAACTTATAGAGTCACCAGCCATCTGCTTTTAAGGAAAGTTTGATATCTGAATTTATTTTTAAACGGTGGCAGCCACTACCGTTACATTATGATTTTAACTTCTTAAAAACAGCCCTGAATTTTGAAATGTAGCCTACTTTGGGATTCTGCAACTACAATTTTTACGGGTTGCTTAAAAACCAAACTTAAAAGGTTAACAAAAACCTTAACTTCATAACTGTTAAGCAAGCATGTCACTTTGGAAACTAACATTTTTTTTTTTAACTCAACTTTTTTGTATTAAAAAAAGTACAGTTTTTTTGTTTTTTTTTTAATATCTAAACAACAGAGAAAGAAAAGCAGTCTACACACTTAAAAAAAATTAAAGTCGGTCTTCTAAATCTATTTAACTCATTTTAAAATACTACGTACAGAAGCCAGAATGCGGGGTGAGGATGGAGTGGGAGAAAAAGAGGGCCACGAAGAAAAACAGTTAGACAATTACTTGTCTGGTGTGGGCAAAGCAACAGGAATCCTGGGAGATACAAGAATCAGTAACAACTGTTTGCTCATAACTGATATTTTTCCCTCATGTTTGTTTTAATAGCGTCCGTAGGGGTGCTCTCTGTAGGCCCCTTTCACTGGCCTAGCCGGCGGGGCCTTCAAGGAGGGCCTTGTCCCATTCCAGTCATCTTGGCCTGCAGGAAAGAAAGCAACACGTCAAAACACGCAGCACACTCCCCGGCAGAGCTGCATGTCACTGCGGCGTGCTGGGCAGAGCACCCGCCTGGGGTGCTGATACCGCCGGTGCCGTGACGTCCAAGAGCATCCATCTTCCCAGGGCTCTCCCGGCTCCAAACCCTGGGGACGCTGGCCCGGAAGTTCTGCTACAAGGGACGCTAGCTGCATGCTGGGCACCCTCCCGTTTTCCAAAACTGTTTCGCAAAGATCGCTTGTGGGGCCACCCTTCGGGAGTCGTCGAATAAATGCCCCTGGACAAGCTGAGTATCTCTGGCTTACGCATTCCACGTCCTATCAAGGTATTTGAAACCGAGTCCAGTTCCTGAAGCAGCTCTGGCAGTTGGCCTCATCTAAGGTCACAAAAATGACAGCCCTTCCAGCGGCATTTTAGAATGCGTCACCTCCAATTTCAGGGCTACAAGACACCCCCCTCCCTTTTAACGCAAGCACAAGCCCACACAAACAACAGATTGCGAATGCTCCCAGCAACGGCAGGAATCTTGCACCAAACGTTCAGATACTGCTCCGCTTTCTGCCAGATATTCCTCACTCCATCACGCTGCTTCTACTACCAAGGAAACGTCTCCAGCGTGGTTTTACTAATTGACAGCCTGGTTCCTGAGATCGAGCACTATTCCCGAACCACTGCCTGTGCCCTGACACGTATTAATGATGATGATAAAAACCTTTTGGTAAGACAGACGAATACCTTCAAAACATCCTTCTCCTGCATAAGTAACTGCAAAAACCAGTTCAAGTCCAGTTCACCTGCAGCTGAAGCCTGAGAAAGCCAAGCTCCAATTTCAGGATAGCTTGTGCTTGGGATATCTGTATTTGCATGTCTGCTATTCTCTCTGCGGGTCACTGGTTCTGGTGAAATAAATATCCACCAGGCAAGCCCAGCGCTCCATTTCCACTCTTGTGGGACACCTTCCCATCTCCCTCGAAGCAGCCTCCATGCCGGAGACACAATTTATTTTTCTAATTTTGTTTTCATGGAAGCAGAGACCAAAAGGAAATCACTGTGGATAAACAGATTAACTGTGGCAACTTCGTGCCAAGCCTACTATGTGCAGTTTGGCCCTTTATATCATGGACTGAACCCCCCCGCCCCCGGCAAAATGCCACACACTGCTCTCTTACCAAGTAGGAGCACAAAAAAACTCTTTGTGCTGCGTGACCAACTCAGGCAGCAAACCAAAGCATTTAACAGCCATTCTAAAAAAAAAGGCATGAGAGATACCCAATATTGGACAGCAGCCGTCTATTCACATTTACCTTAAAACAGAAAACAGTCTTTGCTTTGGCATCTGAATTTAAGCTCCACAAAAGTATGGACCAGAGGGTATTTAGAGACAAGTCTTGCTCACAGATCATTCCTGAAGCAGGAAAGTCTTACTTCTGCTTCTGAGCCCTGAAATACACTCAACTAACCATCTCTCTCCTCACCTTGAACATACCTGAGACTCAAAGCCTAATTTAAAATACATCCCCCTTGGAACTCACTTCCTCTGCACTGACTGGAGGCTGCTTTTAATATAGAAAAGAGATTTGTGTAGTGGTTTTAGCTCCTGATGGTTTGAACAGCAAGACAGGAGACCAGGTATCTCTCTTTTTGCCCTACAGCCAAGAGCAGCTCACGAAGCCTAGCACAAGGGTGGACAGCTTGCAGCAGGGGTATCACGAGTGGCACGGGCACCCTTTGTGTGGCAAGTCAAAGACCAGGGAGGGAGCAGAAAGCAGAGCAGCAGCAGCTTGGGCAGGAGAGGGGAATTGGAGCAGCATTTGCAGAGGTCATGAGGCTTCCTTTGTGGCACACCGGCCAAAACGGTTGACCCCCCCGCCCCCAAAAGAACTTCAGTTCAACTAAATTCTCATTTTGCAGGATCAGCCATTGTTCTAGTCAGTGAGTGCAGATTTAAGGCACAGTCCTTCACCTCAAGCATACTTCTACTAGCCAGGTTTCATAGGCCGTGGGTACAGAAGCCACCGGAGACCAACAGTGCTGCACCAAGTTAAAGGGAAGTCTTACTACTAAATTAAAAACCACCTTCCAAGCAACCATTTACTGCAGTCAGTGTCAGTTGTAGGGGTTTTGGAGGATAAAGCACAAATGGAGCTGTGGATTCATACAGCTCCATAAAACAGGAACCATGCAAACCCAAATGCAATGAAAGTCATCTTGTAGGTGCAAATCCAGGTCTCCAGTTGTGGAGCCTTCCCTGGAACAGAGAAATTCCAAAAACAGTGCACTTCTGTGGAAATTAAAAGACATCCTACCAGTGAAAGACAGTGGGACTTGAAAAAGGTCACCTCTGTGAGAGGCTAGATAACAGCCAAGATGCGTGGCCTCACTGCAATTGTCATTTCAACCTACGGTTTTGGAATGCAAATATTTTCCCACAAAGGCTGGTTCCCTACCCCGTCCCACTACATCTCCATCATCCGCAGTTTCCTGCACGCTGCTCAGAACTTCCTTCACCGTTTCTGCCTTAAAGCAACTCCCATTGAACTTTAGCCCCTTATCTCACTGTTCCCAGACATACCGTAAGCTTCATAAGATTCTTGTGCCTCCCCGTGTCCATAATCATAGTATTCTGTATCCCTGAAAGACAAAAGGAAATTCGTTACGTGGAAGGAAACATTTCTACAGCCCAACAGCTTGAGCATTCAAGTTCAGGCGAACCTCCCTCCTGAGCATGCTGCAAAACTGTGCAATGACTCAATAGAAGCTGCTGAAGCCTCCCAACTACTGTGGATAAGCATCCACTGCTCAAGACACGTTCCAACACACTAGAAAACAAGAAGAACAAGTCACTCCCCTCAGCCTCAAAAAGGGAGAGGAAGTAGACACGTTTCCTTTCTACCTGCAAGTTGTGCAAGTCATGCAATTCTGTCACTAAAGGGACAGATGACAAACTTACCCTTGGCCCTGGCTGTAGTAACCTTCGTAACCCTCGTAACTCTGATCAGCATAAGCATCATCATAGCCCTGAAAACAGATGGTGACATAGAAGTATTCATGTGGAGGGTCTCATCCATCCCAAGGAGAACAGTAAAATGCAATTTAGTCTGAAATGCTTTTTACAAGAACTTGGAACTGCTGGCACATCCAATGGGACTCAGCACCTGAAAGAGCCCAGGAAAACTGATATACCACCCCCTCAATCTCACCCCAAAACATTTTTTTTTTTTAAACTGGATTATTTTTCATTGCTTTTAAAAAAATCAGCCTGTTTAAAAGGACACCAGTATTAATTCACAATGTGTTCAGGCCTAAACACAATCTTGTTAAAAAATGGCACTAAAAATGCTTAATCCAGGAGACTATCAATAAGCTGAGTTACAAGCTGTGCGGCCCTTTGTATAAAAGAAAAATCACTGGGAAAACATTTCAGGTCAAGCTTTGTAAGCATGGTACAAGAGGTCACATACTACATCAAAGTGTGATCCTGTGAGGATTGTGCCATAGGGTATGTGACACTGGCACCAGTTATAGCATCCCCTCATGCATAGCAAAAGGCTACAACATCTGCTGTAAAGGGTGCATTTAGTTCAAATCTACATGGTTTTTAACAATTGTAACAACCAATCAGAGCACAAGTTTGTTACCAAAAGCCCTGGAACTCAAATGAGAAAGCTGATTAAAACAGATTAAAACTGCCAATTTAAGACTGCTTTAAAAAATAGCACACAAACAAAAAGATCAACCCACCCCAGAGTGTCAAAAACCTGGTTTATAGTTTTGTGATGTGGGAGGAACTGAGCCATACTGTCCTATTCCATCAGGCATGCAGAAGTCAGGCAAAATGTTGCATGCTGCATCCTGTCTACACTACAAATTCAAGTTATGCCAGAAGGCTTGTACAACTCGGTGGCAGAGAACACCGTTGCAAGGTAAATCAGACGAGAAACTGCTAGGCAGAGAAACAAGAGCCAGGAGAAAGCGGGATATTTTTAAAAGAAATCTCAGCCTTTGTAAACGGGTTCCCAAATATCTGCTGTTCGTCACCTAAAGCAAGGCTGTCAGTCTCTCTTTAAAATGCCAAGAGTCAACATTCAGTTAACAAAACGCTGGGGCTATAAGCCTGGCCATACTGGTGGCAGAGATTTATCAGAGTTTATTCTCATTTTTAAGCTCTTGCTGTGCACTCCAAAGACTCCAGGGCTCCCTGCTTATACAAGAAGCTTCCTGCGGAGGTATTCCGATTCCCCTCCCCACCAATAGTATTTATGTTAAAATACACGTCTTGGCCACACTTCAGTTGAATTGTAATGATTTTCCTCTGGGAGCATTTAGGAGGAAGGCAAGAAAACAATGGTTGAAGGGGGAAGTAAGGTCACTCTGCCTGGCACCCATGCTTGCTGCTAAGCAGGACCACAAGGCCTGATAATAACAACAGCAGTATCCAACACGAGGTTATTTTGCCTGTCGGCAGGTCTGGCATGAGTAGGCAGCTCCTTACGTATTCTTCGTAGGTTTCTGGTGCCGGGGGAGGAGGCAGCGGTATTCTCTGGATGCCTGCTGCACGAGCCCTTGGTGCAGGGGCACCCCTTACAGCTGGTGGAGGGGGTACGCCCCGGGCCACCGTAGCTCCTCTGGCTATGGCACCTCTCACCGGGGCTCCTCGCACCAGGGCACCACGAGGAGGAGGAGGAGGAGGACCAACACCACGCCCCCTGCAAAGAAAAAGGGAACAGGAACAGTCATGTGCTGTAGGACTCAGGGGTGACTCCCTAACTCAGTTCACCTGTGTGCATGTACGCCCTCCCACCGCACCGTGGCCTGTGTTATCACAACACCTAACCGCCCTAGAGTCACAGCCAAGAACCACGTTCCCAGGTGCCGTATAAATGCACAGAACCCAAGGTGGCCTTTGCACTAAAAATTAATTCTGACACCTAGAAAAGTAGCCCTGGACCTTCCTTCAAAATGTACCATAAGCCTCTTCGGACACATCAGATAGAGCAGGAGGGACCTATGGGGCCATAAAGATGTAATGATGAGATAGATGGCTGGCTATGTAAGAGCACCAGACATTTAGACAGAAGCAGCTGTTTCTCTTGTGCTCCATTTGGAAAAACATGCTAGCTACAGTGGCACTGTGACAGCACAACTTCACCACCAATTTAGTCCAGTGCCTTGAGAAGAGAAACAGTAGCAGCATATTGCTTTCCAAGGGAGTTATGCTCAGAATTTGCAATTTAAGTCTATTATAGGAGCTGACAGAAGACAACCATCCAATAGGCTTCAAAATTAAGCTTTGGCTTCACCTTCCCCGCAGTTTTAGAAAGCAGATGCAAATGCAATTTCTACAAGGCTGCTGTAAAGCTACTTCATTTCAGATACCAAAAAACCCAATTAACATTCATTAAACCTTATAACCTCCGTCCCAGCACACCTATTGCTAGAACAGGCAATGTCATAACTCCTGATTTAAGAGAAGCAGCCCCTGTAGTACAAAAAGGTCCAACAGCTGGAGTTCATAAGCAACAAAGATCAGCCTAGTTCAGCAATATTGTTAACATGACTTCCCACTACCAGCATTTGTGCTTTCCAGAGTTACCTTGGAACAGGTGGAGGAGGAGGGGGAGCTGCTCCTCTTCCTCTCACGGGGACCCCTCGACCACGTGCTGGCTCTGGCACACCATTCAGATAGGACAGCTCCAGAAACTGCTCCTGGCAGATATCATCCATCATATCCTGGGGAGAACAGGGAAAGAGAAAGTCAACTTCCAGCACAAGGTCACAGGTTACCATCTCCAAGCATCCTCACCAGAGAGCTGCAGAGAGCCACAGCAGAGGTCCAGAAGTGTCTACAGTCCCATTTTAAAGCCATGTCAGCTCACTGTCAGCAAAATGCTTCTGTGTGAAAATGCACCGCTATGCTCCAGACAGAATGAGATGCAGCCCGATGCAGAGGAAATTCCGATTGGCACTACCGTCCATAGTGCCTTCTCACATTTCTGTGAACACAGCGCTTCTCTGCTTCAAACATATTCCTTTCCCCAGGGAATACTACTTTGGGATTTGGCAGAAGAGTCTATTAACCCAACAGAAGCTGTTGTGCCTGTCCGACCCCAGACATAGTTCAAGTTTCCAATAACAGTCTGAGGGCATCCCTTACAGCTGCCAGGGCAACACTGCAAAGCAAAAAATCTCCTACAGTTGGGTCTTCACAGAATAGGGGGATAAGGAAAAGAGCTGTGTTTGTTTCTGCCATCACTCGGGTCTTTCATCCAGGGAATTAGAGAAGGTCGAACCTCTAGCTCTGCTAATCAAATGTCATGAGCTCTACATGCCTGCTCCCCTCTTTCGTTTCTACCAAAGTCGCAGTTTTGCCTCGAGATGCCCAGACCATCCCCAAAAAGCGTGGGACTGGTCAAAACCGAAGCTTTAGAGTTGCTACGTTACATCCAAACAACAAAATGCCAAAAGTGAAAGCAAGGGTCTTGGAAGCTCAGGCAATGGAAGAAACATCTCCAAAGGAATAAAAAATGTTCCTAAGATGCCCGATAAATTGCCATGAATCATCTTATGTCAAACCCATTAAAAAAGATAGAAGAGTTGACTTAAGAGCTACTGGGATTTAAAATCTGACCAGATTTCCATGCTAGTTATACTTGTCTTTAAGTTTACTGCCCTCCAAACTCTTTTGTGTCTTTGTCAGAATAGATTAAGATGTTCTTCTGTCCTACGAAGTGAAGTCCAGATCAAAACTAGTGAGAGCTAACAGGTTGCTAGCTCTTCTTCCAGAACTTTGAAGTTCCTTACAAGCCCATCCACATACTGTGCATCTGGGACCAGCTAATGAAGCTTCACCTAGAGATCTCCCTGGAAATTTCAAGTGATGAGTGGTACTCATCCAAGAAACCTCTTTCCCTGTAGAATCATGGGAATGTGGGGCTGGAAGGACCTCATTTGGTCATCTAGTCCAGCCCTCCTGCTCAAGGCAGCATCATCCTAGACTGCCATCCCAGCCAAGTACCTGTCCATCCTGCTCTTGAAAGCTTCCACGGTCGGATAGTCCATGACTTCACTAGATACCCTGTTCCAGTGCTTGACCACCCATGTAGTGACAAAATTCTTCCTAATCTACAGTGTAAATTTCCTCTGCTGCAGTTCAAGGCCATGTGCTCCTAATCCTGCCCCTTGGAAGGTCTGTCTTCTGTAGGTCACAACTAAGACTGTTCTCTTTGTAAAATTACCATATGGGGTCAGGAGAGTAGCCCATCTGCTGCAATACCCAGTCTAATATTGGTCCTTTATGCTTCCAAAAACAGAACAAGAAACCACAAAGAAGCCAATTATGAAGTAACTTCTACCAAACCTATATTCCAATCCACTGTAGTTAGGGCATTACACAGAAGCCAGAGACACACCAGCTTTACAGCTAGTCTCTTAACTGAGAGCCATGGGACTTTTCAATCTGGAAAAGTGCAGGCTCAGGGGCAATCTGATGGCCACCTATAAGTTTATAAGGGGTGTTCACCAGGATCTGGGGGAATATTTGTTCACCAGAGCGCCCCAAGCAATTACAAGGTTGAAGGATTATAAACTCCTGCAAGAATGTTTCAGGCTGGACATAAGGAAGAACTTCTTTACTGTCCAAACCCCCAAGGTCTGGAACGGCCTGCCGCCCGAGGTGGTTCAAGCACCTACTTTGAATGCCTTCAAGAGAAACTTGGATGTTTTTCTTGCTGGGATCCTATGACCCCAGCTGACTTCCTGCCCTTGGGGCAGGGGGCTGGATTCGATGATCTTCCGAGGTCCCTTCCAGCCCTAAAGTCTATGAAATCCATGAGGCAGCTTAAAAAAACCAAAACAATAATAAAAACCATAACCCCTCCCCTCAAAAATATGCTTCCACTTTGAAAAGAGCCAAGTTGTACATACCGGAACAAGGAATTTCTTGACCTCTTCCATGGCATGTGCCATGAGTGCATAGGCCTCACAAGGGGGTCCAAAGACTTCAATGAAAACATGCAGATCCATATTTAAATGAGCATATTTGGGATCTCCCCCTTTGCGCAGATCTTCCTCCTGGAAAAAATATGTTTCAATTTCATCAGGCTGTATAAAATGCAAAAAGATCTTCTCTCTATAAACCTGCTAACTAGGCCCTGACTAGCAGTATATGACCATCCAGAGGAACATTTTTCAGGCGTGTCTTGCCATGAATGGCCTACTGCTTACTGAGCACTAAGTATTATTCCTACTAAAAAAAACATAAACAAGGTGTTCTGGTCTCCAATGAGACAATTGACAGCCATGAGATAACTGCATACTGGATTTGGGGGTGTGATTATGCAATGCCACTTGTCAAGCCTGGGTGAATATTTCAGTTAAAAGACAGAAAAGTCTGTATGGAAGCATAAGATAAACGGCAACGAGCCATTCAATAATAATCAATATGTTATAGATGAATAAGTCAGAGTTCTTGCTTTGACACACAGCATGCTGTCAGCTGTATTTCTAATAGTACCAGTTCAGAGACAGTCTGACTTTCAACCTCTTTACCATCCTATCTAAGTAGTCATTAATAATTCTGCTCCACTTCATGTTCTTCTACCTGGTTCTGCACAGGAAGAACAAATTCCTAAGCTCTAATCTGAGCAGTAAAGTAAAAGGAGCTGATTTTCCCCATCTTAGGATCATAGGAGTGAAGAGAAAATTCCAAGAATCTAATGTGATACTGCAGTTAATTCCCCACCCACCCCAGCCCTTTTATACAGTTACTGATGTGGGACAGTAGTTAAAACAAATTTTCTATTCAAGGAATTTGATTAATTGCTGACCTATTGAAACTCTAGTATTAAGAGCAGGGCTAGAGAAAATTAAGGCATATGGTACATGAATGAAGTAAAAGAGGCTAGGCAAACAGAAGATACCAGTGACAATGTGAGGTACAACAAGAATGGACTAGCTTCCCACAACAAAACAGATAATTTAATACAGATGAGCATTTAAAAAGTGTCTTCCCCAAAGGCACTAATAGACCTTTTTGACTGCTGTACATTTATTCCTCCCATTGACTGCAGTGTATGCTGTGGGTGCTCAGAACCTCTGAAAAGTCAGCTCATAAAATTTTAAAAGGCTATACATGATTTCACCAATTGAGTCTGGGTTAGCTTTATTGCTTCTTCCTGTATAACGTGATTTGTGGGGCTTGCTATACTAGTCAGTGGTTTTACCTTTTGGTTTACCATTAACAGCTACTCCTATTTTCTTTGGGGAAAATGCTTTCTATATCTTTGCAATACAGTCACCAATCTTAAATGCACAGGTGGGCTCAAGTCACATCAGCAACAATATTCCTATCTAGTAGTTTTATCACAAGCAGCTAATCTATTCACCCACAAGTCTACAACTTCATATCAGCCTGAAAGAAGTGGTGGTAATACTTCTAATACACTGATGCACCACTTTTTTTTCCAGCAGATAGCCACATGTGGGTATGACTATTCCCTTCTGTACCACACTCTTCCCCTAGGCACTGCCTTTGCAATGAAAAACTGTAGTCACATCAAACATGCTTGCGGTTTTCCAAATAGGCGTTGTTGTTAAGTGCCTAAATTCACTCAGCAGTCACTAAGTTGGGGAAAAAAAGTCTAAAATGTAGAGGTGACCTGCAGAGTGTTAAAATAGAAGCTGTGATTTAATTCAATGTTGACAGCCCATATTAACCAGACTTTGGGGGCAAGCAGAAGAGGAATTCCTTTCATTTTTCTTTTCTGAAATTCCCCTGACATTTTGATTCTCTAAACATCACTTAGAATGCACCAGTCTTTGACATCTTCAGTGAACTGGCATACATCCAGAGGATTTCAGAGGGGAAAAGTTGCTTGTGTGCTCACGTTTTTAAAAATAATTTGCTTCTTCAGTGAGCTTTCTTCCCACCGCTCAGTTAATGGGGGCACCAAGTAAAGATAACTAGAATTTTATTTGATTATTTTATCTTTGCAGTTCATCTTCAAAAAGAAACAGTCGTGCACCCTAAAGACACACAGAACAATAAGAGATTAATGGTTTCTACACGTCACATTTACTGCAAGAAGTTTAACTACGTCTCCTCCCTTCAAAAACACATCTGTTTTAGCTCTTCAAGGACCTCCCATCAGGGAAGAAGCCCTCTCGCAGGACTTCTAATCATTTCCAATCATGTAAAATGCTTTGACCCCTCAGTGAAAGGCAACGTGCACAAATATATTAGTTCCAAGTCTGCTGCCCTTACCTTTGCTTTGTCTCTCATTGAACCTTTTCCAAGCACAGAGATCTTTGCACCAGTTTCTTCCTGAAGTCTCTTGATAGTGTTGCCTTGAGGTCCCAAAATCTTCCCAACAAAGTTAAACTAACAGGGGACAAGCAGAATTTAGTCTTAAAGCTGAGTGCAGTTAAGGGCTGCTGCTAGTACAGCACAGGTTTCATGGACATGTCCAATGCAGTACACACACGAAGTTTAATGAGGCCATACTTACCTTCACATTGCAGAAGATATGAAGAAAAAAAAAAAGTCTTATGGGAAAAATTTGCAACTGACCACAATATTCTTTTAATGAGAAAATTAATTTTGCCAGAAACTTGTGCTAAATTAGTTCAATCTATTTAGTTCTCATTTCTATGCTGCCACCCTTTTATGGGCAGCAAAATTGGAGTTGGAGGTTGTCTTAATTTTAAAATATGTAGAGAGATCTACGGGTGAAACACTACTCTAGCTACGACAGATCATAACTACTCATTGCTTTTCACACGCTGATCCTAAAGACGTTTCAGGAATGCAAAAAATTAGAAATAAGATACTCCAAGCTTGCATAGGAGGCATTCCACAGAGAGCATGGGACTAGCATAACTTATGCTGACCCAAAGCCACTACTTGCTGACAGATTCAGATGTACAACCCACAAAAGCTAGGCACAATGTGGAAGATGTGCTTATGTGAAAATCAAAGATACGCCAGTTCTTTTCTGGCCCTCACCTTGGGGTACTGTTTGACAGGTATCAGAACTCGTTCTTTCAGCTTCATGTTCTTGTGAGAAAACAAATCCAGGTAGTTCTCCTCCTCATCCTTCTTCGTTTCACCCTTCTGAATTTTTTCAATTTCTAAATGAGATAAAAATAGCATAATTTATGTTCTCCAAACTGAACCAACAGGCTACACTCAGCTGTGTCTTGACAGGCTACGCCACCCTAAATTCTCTGTGAATATGTTCACAATGATAACTGCAGCAACTGGATTAGGACAGTGTTAATAAGACAGCTGACCTGGTCTATCCTGGTTAAGTTTATCTGTTCTAAAAATCTCAGGCCAGAGGGCAAGACCACAGGACATCGTTAGATAAAAATAAGCAAGAGATGGAGTATGTTATAAGCACCCCTCAGCAGGAAAAGAGCACAAACCCTTCAAATTCAACGCATTAGTACAATATAAATCTACAAAGTGCTCCCTACAGGCCATATCTGCAGTACAAATCTATGCAATATCCTCCATTACCTACAAACCCACTAAAATACAACCTGTCTCTGTGACAAATAAAACACCCACCTGAAACCTTGAATGCACCTAGAAGAAGCCAGTCCCAAGCTCGCTGGTTCTACAAACCCCACTTCAGGGTTGCAACCACATGAGAATCAAGTTTATTAGAAAGTTAGTCTACAGCCTCCTGTATGAAAAAGTTGCACCATTTTACATGAAGCTGCATTTTTCCATGGTTTAGTTCAAGTGATGTCAACCCACATGGATGGGTCCATTTTAGCTTAAGAACGGCTGTGCCAATTTAACTTTAATGGAGTCCTAATCCAGTTAAACCAAGCCAAATTCAAGTGCCCCCCACAAGATACTGCGCACAGATGGAAGTACAGCTTTTAGTTGTGTCGGTTTAACAAGTTAAGAGCCTACAAAAAAAATGGGAGTGGAAACATGCTGTCAACCTTAACCAAGCGCAGTTTAATTTTTACTTGTTATACTTTATAAATGCACAGCCTTGGGAAAAAGACAGAGAAATATGTTGAGGGGGGACACTGAAACTGTTTCAGTTTTAGACAGATTTGGATTGAATCCCAAGTTTCTCTGAAACATGCTTTTCTATGAACAGAACAAGTAGGAACTAGAACTTCTAGACTCTCCTGGTTGTGGACAGTGGTGAGACTTCCAGTGAAATGAAACACCGAGAATCCGAGAACAGAAAACCTGCTCAGACGGTTCTTCCTTGGGTCTCAAGGATCGGTAGGTTTCTAAGTGAAGGATGGTAATACATTTAAAATTTTTTTTAAAGAAAATTTTCAGAAGGGAATGTTAAAACATGGTTCTTTTCACGAGAGATAGAACTTACAATTCAAAAGACATACTTTGCTACTAGAGATCGCTTTGATGATAGACAAGAAAACCGGCGCATGTTTCTAATGTAAGCAGTCCTTTTAAGTCTGTTTCCAAGCAGCAACATAGCTTTCCACCAGGAATTGCTTTCTGGACTCCTACTGAACTGTCTCAATCTCATCAGATGAGCATAAAAAAAAAAAAAAAAAAATCAACCTGCCCTAGAAAACCAGCTTCCATATTATCAGCTGCAGGAAGTCAAGGTCGAAATATACCACATAAGCATCCTGGGGGGGAAAGAACCCTTACTCTCTCACCATCCCCTTGAGACAGAGCTACATTTTCTTCGGCACTGAATGCCAGGAGGCCCATAGTTTCTCTGACTCTAAAGGCACTACTCTCGTCTTCTCACTCTCCAGATAAGTAAGTGAGATCCTGCTGTAGCTTTACCATGAAGAGCCTGGTTTAAGCACAGAGTATCTGCACCTTTCAGCATCCTCTTGGACTTCTCTCAGCTCTAAACTCAATGCAGCGTTTACTCTTACCCTCCCACAGGACATCTACATATTTGCACACTCCCGTTAAGGGTCACATTTTAACTCTTCAACTTTTCACTTGCATCCCAGATTTGCTTGTGTCTTAAATACTTTAGAGCCTTTGGGACAGATTCCAATCTTTTGCTCCACTTCCAACAACACTTCAATAATGGAAAATATTTTCTGTTCCCTGAGTTTCATGGAGTCAAAAAGTTTATATCTTGGCCCACAAAAGGCAACAGATATTAAAACTAAAACAGTCATATTTTTGTTCCTATCTAACCCCCAAAGGCTCCTGCATCATCTGAAGTGAGGACAGACTCAAAGCATTTGTTAGCTGACAATGCAGAATGAGGGGTACTTTTCATTAGCCCCACATCAAACAGCATCCTCAGTTCTGAGAAATCAGTTGGAGGCAGCAGAGGTATCAGAAATGTTAACTCTCTTATCAGGATCACAGGACGATAAATGCATGGAAAACAGACAACCTTTGACTCTTATCACAAGATGCATCAACCCATGTAGAGAAAATGCTACACTGAATTCAGAGCTGGGAGAAGTCCAGGAGGATGCTGAAAGGTGCAGATATTCTTTGCCTGAGTCAGGCTCTTTGTGATGAAGCTACAGCAGAATTTTACCTACTTATCGGGAGAGTGAGGGAAAAAAACCCCAGCAATACCTTTAGACCCAGAAGAACTACAGGCCTCCTGGCATTTAGTGCAGAAGAAAAGGAGAATTGATACAAAACAATTTGGGAGGTGGGAAGGATGATAATCTGAGCTTTGCGCCTGACAATTTGGTCTAGAACCCTTTCCAGCAGAAACCTTGGAAACCTCCTGGAAAAATGTTGTTAAGTGGATCAATGAACTCTGTACAATTCTTTGAAGACAGTTTGTCTCTCAAACCCAAATCTGAGTCGTCCTCCTCTTTTACAGGACCCTAAGAAGTGAACAGCGGAGTCCAGTGGCATTTCTTTCCGCGCTTCCTCCTGCCACCATTGGAAATATAAGATGCAACTTTTTCCTACTTCATCTGAAGAACTTAAAGGCTGACATTACAAACCAATGTGACAGTTGCTTGCTGGGTGACATCACAAAAAAGTGATCACTTTTCATTTCATACTGGTAGATGAAATCATACATGCATGATACTGAAAATTATAAAAGTGACTCACCAAGTGAGAGCTGCTCTGAACACACATTCCTCTCTCACGTCTCTTAACAGCAGAAGATAACTTTAATCCAGTTAGGAATATATATAATCTTGTGAAAGTTGCACGCCAGTGCTGAAACCTAATACCTCTGTTTATTTGCCATTGAGATTTCAGGAAGGCAGCTGCAATATTTAGTTTTCCTAGTGACTTCAGCCCATGTCAGAAGAAACACTGCAGGATTTAGTTTAGTTTCCACACTAGTCACTCTGTCAAGCTAGGACGTCAATACCATTTATACATCATCCAACCTAGTAATAATCTGGTTTTGTAATGCAAACCAAACTGTAATGATGGCATTATTAAAGCAACTTCTCCGATTAAGCAGGCTTCTTTACACTAGCATAACAGAATTTCAGGAGTATGACCTAGAAATTCTGGGCTGTATATACTGCTAATAAATTCATTCCAACGTGTAAAACTATTTTCCCCTTGATGTACGAGTGCAAAACATTTTCCAAAATAGCCAAATTTGTTAAAAAGCTACCCATCAGCTTAATAAGAAAAGAAAAGTTTTATCTGGATACAGATATTAAGAAGTGACATATCATGCAGATTATTTAGGATAGCAAGGAAGTAGTTCTGGAAGATAACTTATGACTCTTCCTGTGAATTACAGCAGCTTTTTTGATAATGGGGCTAGCTTTTAAAGAGCCAGCCCCTCCCACTTTTTTTAAAACTGATAAATTAAAGGAAATTCCCACTTATAATAGATCACCCTTTTATATAGTAGGTCAATAACTGAATCAACTATAGAAAAGGCTGCCATAAAAAAAGGCCAGCAGTCAAAACACAACAGAACTTGATTTTCTTTTTTTTTAAACTATGGAAAAATATTAGTTCTTTCCAGACTTGTAGCTTTTGAAGTTGACTGAATTGCATAAGAAAATAAGATATAATCATCTAAGGACTACACTGATGGCATGAAAAGCAGTACGGTCTCATTTGCAGGATTAAGTGACAAACAGTTCTACTTTAGGAACGTTACACAGAGGGGGAACTATTGAGATTCTACTGAGGCAGTGGGACTCCTACTCAAGCATTTTATTTCTGCAAAAGCTGCAGATATTTAACAAGACATTCTTAGCTCATTTGGCAAGTCTATTCTTAAATAACATGGTCAATGCCCAAAGGATAACAATAAGAGTTAAAGATACCCAGAGGTGGTTCATACTCTTACAGAACAGGGCTAAACTTAAACCCTTTAAAGTCAGGAAATGAATTAAGATACATGCCACCTTAATAACACCTCTACTCTGCCTCCGGCTAAGCTGGCAAGAGCCTCTGGGGGGCTTTTTAGTAAAGATGGTGCAAAACATTCATCTAATGATGGAAGTGGTAATTTCTATGTTCAAGTTAAGACTGAACAATGTTCAAAGAAATGCTTTAGGAAAAGAAACAGATTATTAGGTAAAGCAGGAGAGTAACTGGGAGAAATGTTCTGACCTGTGTTATCTAGAAGGTCAGATAAGATGACCTCATGATCCCCTTCTGCCTTAAAAATCTCAGAATATATGAATAGCGATTAGCAGAAGGATTAAGAATGTGCCAGTGTGCTGTGTTCTACAGAGCTGAATTCCAGCATTTATCTGCACACACCCCATCTGTGTTCACAGTGCGAAGTGGAGCAATACAGCCTGGACCAGAGCTGTAAGGAACAGCACATCCCTACCTTGAGGGATCTAACATGCCTCATTTCAGTCCTGAATGTGGCAGCCAATTTCTGCAGAAGTACATAAGGATGCCTTCTTGCCATGGGGACTGTCAGCTGCACAGAGACATATGTTTCTATGGTCTCCAGGGCTTAGTGATGGGCAACAACCACATCTGCAATGGAACCTAGGCTGCTCCCATTCATTACACCCGACACAAACCCAAGATTTGTCTTAAAGAACGCATGCTGGGGGGGGAGGGAAGAAGGGATACCTTAAGTCCTTCCCTTCCTGGTTCTCCAAGTTTTACATTTAGCTACTACTGTCCACATTCTGGAAGGGCAAAAGGCAGTACCAGGCAACCGTACCGCTACATTAACAAAGGTTTTGGGCTGTCCCTTCCACTATGAGCTTTTCATCGCTCCCATGCACTTCACTCCAACTGACCTACTCCCCTTCTGGTCCTTGACAGTAGTTATTCCATCCAATTATGGGGTAACTACTGCCACAGAGCTGGAGGTGGCAGATAGGGAAACCTGGCTTGGGATATCCTGTTTACTGCTCCTAAACTGTGTTCCCTTTATTTATTTCTCTGCATGTCAAAACAGGTTTCCTTCACACAGAACAACAACCATCAGCACAGGACCCACCTATAGGCTGAGGAACTGGGAAGAGGATACAGAACAGTGCGGGGACTAGGACAGTATCAGTGGGGATTTTTTTAAAGATATCAATAGAGACCTTACTCCTCAACATTTGCCACTGCAAAGCTCTGACCCCTCCTCCTTTCCATCCCACTCTTCAGTGAACTTTTTTATTGCCTATATTCCTTCTCATTGTTCTAAGGTTTTCCATTGTTTCCAGTTGCTCAGACATCCCTAAACTGCTGTGACACTGCTCTAATGATCCCTTCATCACACTCACTGCTCTGATGACCCATAATCCTAGATTATAAAGTCAGTAAAAGGGCTAACACACACCCAGCTCTCATGATGAAGCCATGTATCAGGATCCCCATGTTCATGTGGGGAGAGAAAATAGCTCTCTTGTCCATTGATCAGGAAACCAATTACATTATAGACCATTCATTTGTCCTCTAAATCTGCTGATTTTCTTGATAATATTTTTAAAGTAAAACTGGAGTTTGCATGTGCATTTTAGAGTACTTCAAAATACTGCTCTTGAGCCAACAGTTCTCATTTCAGGACAAAACTTCCAAGGGGAGTTTCTGGGAAATGCAAGCAGAGGCAAGAACATGCATTGTCTGAAAACAGCTAGCTGTAAGGCTCCAATTTAGAGTGTACAGACACAGCTCTAGTTCAGTAACCACAGCTATTTTAAGAGTCTGCTTGAAAAACCCTTTTGCCTCAGAAACCTGCTCTGGCCATATTTACATTTTTCAGTCTCTTTAGCCCCAACCTAAAATTCCAAATTAAGGCTAACAACTTTTTCAACACTGATATTATACAGCACCTCTTGATTGAGCAAGATATGCTGAGTGACCAAAGAGCAGTGGGGCAGGGGAGGAGGCGGCCACAAGGAGAATTATAAATTGATCTTGTAAAATTCATTTTTTAACAGCTGCATCAAGAATTCTTTGCTCATCTGACCTCAAAATTTGACTAATGCCATCCTAGATGCCACACGTTTCAAGGCAATCCAAACAAGCAAACTGATTTTGCAGCACAGGAAAAACAACAAAGGATTCTTAAATGATAAGCAATGATTAACTGCACAGGTAAGTGTACCTATATAATTCACAAGCCTGGTTGTTCGGATTAAGAAAACATCTGATATAAAACCTCAGCACTCGGCACCCGAATCTTTGCCGAGTGGGCTGAGGACACCAATCTGCCAGGAAGAATAGGAAGTTCCTAACATTTCCTTCACCCCACAGAGCAAGCAGAGCGCAGCTGCACATCAGGCGGCTGAAGACGGCAGGGAGCAAAAGCAATCAAGTTTGGATCAAAATAAGGTTTTAAAGTTATTCGATATGGGAATCAGATGTACACCAGCAATTACTGATACACTGCAGCAACTCCCTTAGAATCGGCAGGCAATGTCATACACCCATCCCCGCCTCAGCACCAGCATTGTCGCGTGAAAGGAACTGGGGCGTCATCAGGCAGCTCGCAAGAAGCGCGCCGTTTTCATTAATAGGTGTAAGGGCGAAATCCTCTGCCAGATGCTTAACGAATCTCCCCTCCCCCCCACCTCAGGGGTTTGCCTCCGGGGCAGCCAAGCCAGCATGCAGCCCGCAACCGCGCCAGGCGCAGAACAAAGGCGGCCGTTTCTCCATCTCGCCCAGGGGTTGGTCCTGGGAGGGGGCTGTGCCCCGAGAAACTTCTCCGTCTGCCTTTCACCGACTCACTGTGG
>NW_017728939.1:8198343-8200755 GCF_001723895.1 Crocodylus porosus | reverse complement strand
GACAGCGTTGCCACACCGAGGGCCGCGGCTGCCGGGACCGGAAGTAAGGGGCCGGAAGCGCTAGCCGCTCGCTCCCGCTCCGCCGCCGTCGCCGCTCCGGGCACACCGCGCCTGCGCCGCCCGCCCACAGCGCATGCGCGGTTCCGGCCGCCTGCCGAGAACAAAGCGCCGGCTGAGAAGCGCTGCGCAGGGCCTTCGAGTACGCATGCGCGGTAAGCGGGAGGGCACAAAAAAGGATGGAGCACCCCCTCCTATTACGCCTGCGCAGAGATGCAGCGGCCCTGCCTCGTTCCGCCGAGAACAAAAGTACCGAGGGGGTCCAGTGCGCATACGTACAGTCTTAGCCCACGAGGAGGGGCTACACAGCGCACGCGCAATCGCAGCCTTGGGGCGAACAAAGCGTCTGGGAGCGATTGCAACGCATGCTCTTTACAGCACCTCCCCCTCCCCCCTCCCCTGCCGTTCGACGCACATGTGCGTCTTCTGCCGGCCCAGGGCATGGACTGGCTGCCGCTGTGCGCATGCGCGGGGCCTTGCCTGGCTTGGCCCTGGCCAGCATGGGGGGGATGGAGCCCTGGTTTGGGGTAAGTGTTAGACCCTGTGATATTTGGAGCAAAGCAGCCCAGCCCTGGCTTCATGCTCCCCTTCCTGAGCACTAGCAGGCCTGGCCTTGCTTGCCTGGGAGCTCAGCCAGCCCCTGCCAGAAAGCCTGCAGCACGTTTGACATGCAAGCCTCCCATGGCTGATACTGCCACACGAAGCATGTGGGTGCACTGGTTATAAATCCGCCCCGTGCGTGCATTGTGCAGGAGCCCCGGGGGCCGGGTTAATGTGAGGATCACTTGGTGCAAATCTTGATTACACCCAGAAAGCTCCCCCAAGGGATGCTCTGTAGGATTGACCTTCACTTGGAAGGCCACCAGGCATTGACCTTGGCAGCCAAGTCAACATCAGCAGTAATTATCCTATAAGTCAGTGGTTCCCAAGCTCTTGACAGATAGCACACCATCAATTTAAAACAATGCAACCTTAAGTACCAGCAGCAAATTTTTGTCATATAATCTGTTAACACCAGTGACGATGCGTATGGGGTACACTCCCTGACGGGCCATGCTTGCGTGTGCCCCTCCCCGGACTCAGGCAGCACCAGTCGCCCATGGTTAACACGTGCCACCGACAGGTTCTCTGTGTACTGCTGGTGGTACCCGTAGCACAGATTGGAAACTGCTGCTATAAGTGATAGGTTAAAATAAGTGATAGGTTAAATTCATTGTCCCAGAGTATATACAAATAGTATACACATAGATCCGTTTATGTCCTAAAGCAGGGAGACTGAATCTTCTACATTTTTATTTCCATCAGTTTGTGACGGGAACATAGAGAGCTCATTTGAGGAAAGCAAGTTTCTTGATCTCTGAATGTCTTAAGTGACATGCCCCCTTAGAGCCTGCACTTGTCATATTGCATACAGGCAGAGTTTGAATCCAAAAGACTTCTGTTGATAGCAGGACTGATTTCATGGTAGGAGTCTTGTTGGTGTAGCTGGGACTGAACTATATTTCAGCCAGGTCTCTAAAGCATGGAGTAGATGAGTGGTGCCCAATATGTTCACCCCACAGGCTAGATGGGCAGTACCATATCTGGCTGCAGGCTGGATCAGGCTGGTGGGCTTGACCCATCCAGCACATGGGGCTGGTGGAGCAACTCCATCCAGCCCAGGGACTGCACAGCCTGACCCAGATCCATCTGCAGGGGGGTGGGGAGCAGCTTAGTCCCCATCTGGGTGTGTGTGTGGGGGGGCTGGATGGAGCTGTCCTGATCAGGATATGTTGAGGGGTGGATGGAGAGCAACCTGGTTCTGATCCAGACACATCGGGGGTGGGAGTGGGGAGCAGCCCAGCTATGATCCGGATGCCAGTGGGGTGGAATGGCCTCTACTTGGATGCATGGAGGGGGCAGGGAGCAGCCCAGCCAGATCCAGATACACAAGGGGCAGGCGTGTCCCTGATCCTGCTGTGCGGCAATGGCCTGGGCAAGGCTGGATCCCACTGCATGAAGCTTCCTCACTCCCCAGCTGCCAGTTTTTTCCAACCTGCAGAAATCCTTGTAGGCAGGATGTCACAGGTCTATGGGCTGGATTTGGCTGGCAGGCCAGGGGTTGAGCACTGTGGCGGGCTCCTGCGTTAAGCCACCCACCTCTCTGCGCCTGACTACCTTCCAGGCTCTGAATGCCTCCCTAGGGGCGCCTTACCCTCGGCCGACCTGTCTCCCGGAGCACACTCACTAGTCCGGGGGTAACGTCGCCACCACCACCCCGAGAAGTGACTGTCTCGGCCCTGTGTCCTTGGGGAAACACAGGCCTAATAGTCCGACGGGTACTCGACCCGGTACAGGCACTTGGGGCACTTCCCC
>NW_017728939.1:8189004-8197848 GCF_001723895.1 Crocodylus porosus | reverse complement strand
CCCGTAGGCAGAGGGAGCAGGTTCCCCCCCCTCAGGACTGCAGCCAGCTCAGGTTACCTAAAGAGACAGGCTGAGGGTACGGTCCCCTGTGTGCAGGGCCCACCCTAATCAAATGGTTGCAGCCCAGAGATTTTAGTCACAGTGTCACAGGGCAGAGATTTTTGGGGAGAAACCAAGGTGGCTTTCTGCCACAAGCACCCCTTGAATAGAAGCAGCTGGGGAAAGAGCCCATAAAGGAGAAACTTTGATGCCAGCAGGTGACAGATCCCAGATCTCTGTGCTTCTCTCACTTGGCTTCAATCAGCAATGTGCAAATGGGTCTATACTGAATGTGCTGTTTGGACAAACCCTTCACTCAGTAGTTAATGTTTGTACAATACAAGTAAATGTACAGTCCCATCCATGCACCTGAGCTACTATTACTCACACAACCTCAACGCAGTAAGACGGCCTCTTATAGCTGGGAGCATGGCATACTTTTGGATGCCTAGCACTGCCTGGCTTTCTTTTACTGCCCTTTGCTCTTTTTTGCTCTCACTGTCCCGGATTCAGTTGCTCTCTCCCTTGTCTTCAGTGAGATTGTTTTTCTCACACACTTCACCCAGCTCCCTATTAATTAACCCTTTCTCCCTGCATGCCTTTCCCTGGTTGAATTTCTCACCTGTCTCATGCTGCCTAGCCATCCCAGCTGCTCAGTCACATCTGCACGTATGGGGTGCACATGTGGGGCACAACACCACAGAGGTCTGTCACAGGTGATCTTGAACTGGCATAAGGTTCCCAAAGACCTAGAACTAGCTTGCACCACACGGGCTGTTTAGGACCCACCATGTCATCCCAGCTCCTGCTAAAGGGCCATTATTGCCCCAGGGTTTCTACCTTCTATTTCAATACTAGAAGAGAGGATTAGACTCTGTCCCAGTGCATCCAGCCTCCCCTCTTCACTACCAGCCCCGCTGCTATGTTCAGCTTGGTTTTCCTTTCTGCACAGCTTCTGTGCCTGCTTCTATCGTATCTACTGAAACCTCTGAGGCTCAGACAGCAGAAGACTGAGCCTTGCTGCCTGCACCCAGTTGTCTTCATTTCTCTGAGTCGCTCTCCATCTTTCTGTGTTCCTCCCTCTCGGCCAGATTCTCCACCTAGCTACATGCTAGAAAGTGGACTGAAACTGTCCCAAGTCAGGCGGCAGAGAACTTATGTGCCGAACAATTCCTTACCTGCACCTATTTCTTGTACTGGGGAAGGCAATGCATCAAGGGCTTCCCAAGGACCTATTACTAACTCACACCCTGACTGGGATGATCACAGCCTGCTCCTGCACACATCCTGCTTACTCGCTGCAGCTATGAGGTGCCTAAACTCACCTGTGAATCAGCCCCTCTTCCCTCTATCAAAACTTGTCTTTACAAAGCACCCTGGCCAAGAGCTTTCTGGGTGTAATTCTTGAGGTGCAAACATCTCCAGGTTTGATATCGCTCCTGGCCCCCAACATCTTAGCAAAACTGCAGAAGCAAAACAAAACCTAAGTTAGACATTTTCTCTGGGCCTGGTCCTAGGGGAGTATTTTTCAAAGAAATCCTGTCAGACCCAGTTTTTTGGGGAACTGCTCCTGCAGATCTCCAGCAGAGATACATTGAGCTCAGCTCAGCTCATCTGCCGGGGGTGAACAGGGTCACGAGTGCATCTCTTTCCCAACCCACTACATCTCATACAAATAGCATGGTTTCCTATTAGCTTTCCCACCCTGCTTGTTTCCTTCTCCTTTTCTCTTTCCCTTTCCTATTGCTTTTGTAATATTTGTCCAAGACAGTCTGGAAAAAAAATGACTTCAACCACAAATGTGGAAGGAGTGCTGCCAAGCTGGCAAAATTATAAAATAAATCTAGGCCTTCAGTGCCATGGACTGATGCAACAAAAAGTAACTTTAGATCAGGGATGCTCGATCAGGGTGTTGCAGCACCCTAGGTTGCCCTGAAATCCTTTCAGTGGTGCCGCAGGGTGCCATACACTGTTAGCACTGTTATGGGCACAAACATGGTTCACAGGATAAATCCTGAGATTTCAAATAGGCATCCATAGTGTTAAAGACAGTGTGTCCCCGTTGTAGTATTTCCGAGTTCTTTGCAACAGGAGAGCTGGTGTTAAACAAATGAGTGAAAATTAAGAACTGGCACTTTCCAAGGGGGGCCTTAAGTCTAACGAGGAGTGCCTGGGGTCTAAAAAGGTTGAGAACTGCTGCTTTAGATTCTCATGGGTGCATTCAACACATCCACATATCTCACGGCTTTCATGGCCCTTTCTTCATTTTCTTAGTCCTACTGCCTGGTAATAAGTGCCCAACTCTGGCTGCCACCCTCCGTCTCTTCTGTGAGATTGGTATTTTGTGCGCTCCTTGAATTGCAGGAGAGGAGCAATGGGCGTCTCTGCAGGTACATCCCCAAACCTGGAGGCTCATTCCACGGACAGGCCGTGCAGCTGGCGGTGGGGCAGGGCTCAAGTGTTGGGTACACCGCTGGTAGCAATACTGCAGCTGGCACCATTGTGCTGAGGCTGTGTTGATGTGGCTATCGCAGCTGACAGCTGTTATTAGTCACTTGCTTTTAACCCACTCAGGAATGACAAAAACAATAGTTTCAGTTTTAAGGGAAGGAAGGTCTCTTGTCAAAGACTTTGCTGGCACTGGGAAATCTGGGCCGTCTGCCCCAGACTCCCCGGGCGAACCAAGTTGTTCTGTTGTCTCAGCTTCCCAGCTAGAAAATAGGGATAATACTCCTACCTTTCTGTCTGCCTTTATCTGTCGGGTCTATTGAGATTGGCAGCTCTGTGAAACTACAAGTCTCTTATGCATTTGTACAGCAGAAAAAGAGCCCTGACCTTGGATGGAGCATCTGGGTGTTTCTGAAATGCAAAGCAATAATAATTAAGAATCAGTTGTTTCCATGACTGTGGTGTTCAGCCAGGCAGTGCTAGGCAACCTCCAGGGCAAAGCTGCCACGTGGAGAGGTTTTTCCTCTGGGTGGAAACGGGAAGCAGGTTGGTTTCAGGACTGAGCGTGTGGCCTTCCCTCTCCCTCTGCCGCTTCCTACGTAGGTTGAATAAGGCAGCAGAAAGCAGCCGGAGTGGATGGGCTGGCTTCTGCATTATTGCAGTTATCCCCTGAGATTGGGATGATGGGATTGTTAATCAGCCGGCTTTCCAAGAAGCTGCCTTTGTTTGGTTTCAGAGCTAGACACTGTGCGCTGCGGAGTGCAGAGCTGCCAGGCTGCGCCTAGCGAAGAGGCCTGGAGGGGGGTTTTCATGCTGGCTTTGACAACAGAAGAGCTCTTGTTCCAGCCGTCTCCTTGCCAATTTTAATGCAGCCGCCCACTTCGCTAGGTCAAGCCAGGAGTGGTGGGGATTCTGGGAGGGGGGACGGGATGGGTTGTCACTAATGGGGTCCCACCTCTTTCTCCTTCACATTCCCCACCTTTTTTTGAATCTCCATGGTCCAAAAAAGAAAAAAGAAGGAAGCGACGACTTGTGACATGAGATCAACGGTATTCATTATCATAGCCTGATGAATATCCACCTCCGGGGCTCTAAGTTTTTGAGTCTCAGAGGCCTTGGCATGAGCTGATGCCTTCTGCGCTGTTGCTAAATACGGGCCGAGACTGGCCTGCTCCCGGCCCCGTACGTGGAAGGCTGGGCTGCGCTGCTCTCTAGCGGTGGCCATGCAGTATTTGAAGCTGGCTGAACTGTAGCACATGCTCCGCTCACAATGAAAACTCACAAAAGAGGCAGCAGGACCTTGGGGAGGAGAAAATGATCTCGTTTTCGGAAGAGTCAAGCCCGTAAGCATGCCGGCTCACTATATTCACCCTCATTGTTCTAACGCTTTCCATTGTTTCCAGTTGCTCAGACATCCCTAAACTGCTATGACACTGCTCTAATGATCCCTTCATCATACTTGCTACTCTGATAACTCATAATTCTGGATCAGAAAGTCAGAAAAAAGGCTCAAACACACCCAGCTGTCATAATGAGGCCATGTATCAGGATCCCCTGATGCACGGCACGGCACAGCACAGATCCCCTCCTTCAAGCTTTCCTTGCTTGTTATGCGTTCTTTGCAAGGACTTCTCAGTGCAAAATAGGCCTTCCCTGCTGGGCATGGGCATCATCTGATCCCCTGTACCACCAAACAAGGCCTGTGTGAGTTTTAAGTGATGCAAAGGCCACATGCTCCAGAGAGGCACCCTCATACTTTGCTTCATGTGCACTGATTAATGAAGCCTGGCAACATCCTGGGAGGTGAATATTATTGCCCTATTATAAAATACCATTCCTGAGGCAATGTGCTTCCTGATCCCATGCCCAGAGCTATATGTCCACGTGATGTCAGGGAGGAAAGCATGCAGCGTGACTGCTTTGATTGGGGGGGGGCGGGGATCTTCCTTGCTCAGTTAATGCCACGTGGCCGAGATTGGGACCTTTCATCAAACTCCGAGGTATCTCTTCCTGGTTTGACGTGGCTCCCAGCCAGCGACGTAGGCAAGGGCAGGGTTCAGCTGAGCACTATCTCTGAGTCACTTAGATCCGGAGCACTACCCTCTACCAGGAAGCAGATCAATGGGTCATTCATCTCTCTCATTTCCTCTTTTCTGGAGGCACCTGCCCCATGAAGCCAGCTACTGGCTATTTAACCTGTTCTCTACCCAGGCCCCCAGGAGCTTCTCCAGTTTTCTCCCTTCTCTGCCTGCAGCCAGCCAGCATCAGGCTGGAAAACTATTTGCATTCCCAGGGTGTATCATACTTCGGGGTTTTTTTAACACTTTTTCCTGTATCCATTTCTTATAAGGAAGTCAGTACCCTGAGCCAGAAAGGGATCTACATGCCTCACGTACCTCTCGTAGGATTATGTTACAGTAAAGCAGAGGAGAATCTGAGGCTTGAGCTGAAGTCAAACAAAACCAACAGAAGCATCAGTGGGTATTAGATCAGCCCTCAGCCCCCCTCACACCTGTATTCTTTCCTTTTGAGCCAGACTTTTCATGTCACTCAGCACTAGTGCTTCAAGCTCCCTGCAGACTCAGGAAGGTAAATGTGGACCAGTTCCCTTGGGGTCGTGTTTTCAAGGTTTCCTTTGGAACCACAGCTGTTAGCAGAATTTGCTGAAAGGAAACGGAGATTGCTGCAGCAAGGACTGGATTTTGTGGCAAATCCCACAGCTGGGGGATAGCGGGGGCCAGTGTTATTCTGCACTTGTACCACCCTAAATAATTCTTCCCCTAGCTGTTGTTTACTCTATCAATGTATCTCCACAGTCTGCTTATGAACTGAGAAAAGCGACCTGGCAAGCTTCTGCATCCTCTTTGTACCCTGCTCTTTTCCAGTGCGCTCCATCTCCCGTAATTGCTAGCTGCTGACTTCTAGCACAAATCAAATTGCTTTGTTTCGTAAGCAACATAAACCATGATTTTCTCCAGGGTTCACAGTCATTTGTTTTTTCTTCCTCCCTGGCAAGATTTTCTCCCAACAGTGACCATTATGTTGTATTTGGCTTTTGTGCTGCAATCATCTTGTGTTGGCTAACATGTGGTTTCATGTTTTTTATCACAGGTTACAGCACTGCCAGTTTCCTCCTGATCTTGCCTGCATGTTAGATGTGCTGCTGACACACAAAGATGCCTCTAAGAGCAGCAGGTAAAGAACAGTATGTATCTAACTTCAGACAAAGAAATGCCCCTTTTACCTGCCCTTATGTTCTCTGCATGTGGGATCTCAACCGACATTATGTATGACACCTGCTGGGAGATGGGCAAGGAATACAATGACTGTATTTCAGTAAATGCAAAAAGCTGCGGCTTTGACTACAGCTTTTAAGAGCTGACTTCTTGTTTCAATTATCAATCATGACAGTGCCTTCCTCTATAGTAAGGCCTCCAAAATTACTGAACAGAATGGATCTGCTTTAAAAGCATGTGTTTCGCATATGTCTGTGCATTCAGAGACATTCTGCGACCTCTCTCTTGCCAAAAATGTTTCTAAACCACAGCTATTTTTTGGATGCAACGTGGTTAAGAGCACAAGGTGGCATCACATATCTTCAGACAGACATTGAGGAACAGCATCTCCAACCGAAACTGTTTAGTGGAAGCAGGATGCAACTACCTGAGCTGGAATTTGTCTCAGACACTGTGTTTTTGGAATCAGGTGTCCTGGATTCAGGATGTCCTGGATTCTTCCCTTGCTGTCCTGTGTAATGAAAATAACCATGTTGGCTGACAGGCCCAGAATCTTTTTAATTGCTCTGCTGTTGCCTACTGTGGCCCTGTTCCATGAATAATAAAAGGGAGTTCATTCTCGAGGAGTTTTGTTCTGATGCTTTGTAACAGTACCACTAAACCGACTCATTCAGACACATGCCTTTGGCCTGTTGGTTGTGAACCATCTGAATACATCCCCAGGGCCATCTGTGAAATGCTGCCCTGATGGAGAGGCAATGCTGTTGCTGAGTTGGAAGAAGCAAGTAGGAGATGCACAAAGTTTGATGAGCAAGTGTTTCTGAGAAGATGATTACTGCAAGATGAATGTGATGTTTTCATATAAAAGAAGGGAGCCAGAGGGGCAGATATCTCTGTTCCACACTCAACTGCAGAGGGTGTGGTGAGGTCGACTTCCCTGACTCTGGTGTGGCTCCTCTCTTTCTCTCCATCTCAGTCCTGTAAGGTTGGTTCCCACAGGAAGGTAGCTCTTCTTTTAAGAAATGTCATTGTCCTTGAAAATAACCCCGCAGCCATTTGCATATTGCTCTGTTCAAATCCTGGCTCCTTATATTCCTGGTTTGTTTCCTGTGCTCTCCTAACAGAAGGGAATACTTGGGCTGATAGCCCAGCTTTCTCTGTCATCACCGCCCCGGGCATCATAGTTGCATGGTGACCCACTTCCAGCACCTAAAACTTAAGAGAGTAAATGGTTCCCCTGTCCTCTGTGGCAGAATTTCAGCAGCAGATATGGAGTCCTGCTAATCTTTCTGTCATGCTTGGTATTTTCCTGCCATGGGCTGGGCTCATCACATCATTCTCTTTTTTCCACTTTACCTGAGAGGCTCACAATTTTATTTCCAGTGGTGGTTTTTTTTGCAGTCAGCAATCCAGCAACTCCCATTTCTACAGAGCTGAGAAATTAGCTGGACTGGGGAGGAAAGAACACAAAGTTTGTAGCATCTCAGGTGAAGCAAGTCCTCCCAGGTAACCCCCATCTTATGCTGGGAACCCAACTTGCAGAAACAAGCTAACTCCCTCCATCAGTCAGTTGTGGCATATAACGGCCACCTCCATCTTCATCTACACTTGTGATTCCCAACCAGGATGCCTTGAGATCCGTTCAACTGTGCTGCAGAGCATTAGCACAGCTAGGTGTCCAGACCTGATTCACAAAACCGATCTAGAGATTTCAAACAGGGCTTCATAGTTTTAAAAGCATTCTGACCTGCTCTGATCTTTCTGAGTTCTTTGCATATAATTGCTCTATTATTTTTCTGTAGTCAAAAGATGAGCAAAAACTATGAGCTGGCATTTTCTGAGGGGCCTCGAGTCTAATGAGAGGTGCTTCAAATCTGAAAAGGTTGAGAAGCGCTGACCTACACTTCTCTTACGTATACAGTACAGCAGGTGCTGCACATGGTACCTGTCAGGTTCAAAAGAATATCAGTCCTTGCTCAAAGGGATGACAATGGTTCCCAATCTTTTTGGAGTCAGGACTTCAAACCCACTTTCTGGCAGGCTCAAAACCGCAAACTAACTGCCCTTCTGGTCCGAGTGCAGCCAGGGTAACAATCCGTGTGGTTCACAATCCCACTGGCAACCCATTTGGGGTCATGACCCCTAGTTTGGCAACAGCCGGCCTTAAGGATTTCCAGTCTGCAGCTGAGGAATTGGGACATCTGGACTGTATTCTTGATTGTCCCCATGACTCAGCATCTGGCCTTGAGCAATGCAGTTCCTTCCCCTGCATAATGGGATTTATATTTCTGTATTCAAGTGCTCAGCTTTCAGGGCTGCAGGGACAAACTGTTACACCAGCACAGGACAGGAGTAAGCCCGTTGTTACATCACTGAGGGCTGCAGGATCCAGACTCCCTGCAAACTTGCGACAGCGCTAGCGTTCACTTCCTGCACCCCCGGCGAGGTAGCCCCCCTTCCCCGCGTGCATCCACAGTGGGTTTGCTTCTTGGCTCTTTTCAAGCTCTGTTCTCTTATTGCAACCCCACCATGGACACACGAGAGCTGCACGTGGCGCTGTGCCTGTGCCTTTCATGCACTGGGCAAACTGGGGTCTAATGGGCCAGATCCCCACCCAGGTCCCTGTCCCTATCCCTGCCCCTGGGGGCACACAGAGCAGCAGGGGCTCTGGGGGGGGGGCCGCAGCCCTGTGCCCAGCAGCAGTGACCTCAGCAAGCAAAGGTCGAGGCAGGGAAGGGGGGAAGGGCAGGAAGTGGATCAAACCAAAGTGGTGCTCTGCAGGAGGGGTTGGGGTATACCAATGCTACTATGAAGGGGAATGGAACTTTCAGGGGGAAATGGGCCATACCAATCGTGTGATGGGAGTGAATGGAGCATACTAAGGCTAGCTGAGTGGGGTTTGGAAAGGAGAGGAAAAGGCGTCATAGGCATTCCAAAGGAGGGGAAATGGCCTGTACCATTGCTACTTTGAGGGGGGGAAGTGAGTTCTACCACTCCTACATTGGGCACGTACCAATGCCAGCCGCGGGGAGGGTGGGTTATACCATGAGGAAGGCGGTGCCGTGAGAGTGCTGCCGGGAAGCGAGCGGACCGTACCAAGGGCGAGGGGTGTCGCGGCGGG
>NW_017728939.1:8160654-8188889 GCF_001723895.1 Crocodylus porosus | reverse complement strand
CCGCTCGCTCGCACGGAGCCGCCGCGCTCGATGCCTGGGGTGAGCCGCCGGGGTCCGGAGGGACGGGACGGGGCGGAGAGCGGGGCCTAGGTCGGTGGAGGAGGCTCTGTCCTTCACGTTCACTCTGGGCAGGTGGGCGCCGTCCCCTGCCCCTGCCCGCCCGACGCTGCCTCCAGGGGCGCGGCTGGACTTCGCCCGCCCGCCCGGCCTGTGGCGCCGGGGCCGCTCCCGCCTCCGGCCTCGCGGGCGGGTTTCCTCCACCGCCACCGGTGTCCCCGGCCTCCTCTGCGCCACCCCTCCTCGGGCCTGGGGGCGACTCGCGTGGGTACTTCAGACTTGAGGGATAATGCTCTTTTTTATTTATTTTAAATAATTATGCGGGGTGGGTGTGAGCAGTCGGTTGTGTGCTAGGCCCGGCTGGGGGAGAAGCTTCATGTGCCAGCTTTGCCCACCTTCATATATTTCCATGCTTCATGTGCCAGCTTTGCCCACCTTTATATATTTCCACGCTTTATGTGCCAGCTTTGCCCACCTTCATGTATTTCTATGCTTTATTTACAAGTTTTGCCCACCTTAATGTATGGTCAGTGTTATTTGTGAGCTTTATGCAATTTTATTTGCGAGCTTTGCCCAGCTTTATGTATTTCCAAGCTTTAGTTGCGGGCATGACCTGTCTTAGCGGGATAAAGTTGGCAGCTTATTTGCCTGTCGAAGGTTCACAGTCTCGGTGTCACCACTATTGTTCGAGGGAATTTCCTAGCAGCCTTCAACTCCCCGCGGGGGTTTGAAAGAGGATGGAGCTGGGCTGTTCTCAGTGGGGCAGATGACAGAGCAAGGAGCAATGGGCTCAAGTTGCAGCAAGGGAGGTTGAGGTTGGATGTTAGGAAGTATTTTCTCAGTAGGAGGGTGGTGAAGTGCTGGATCACACGGAGGTGGTAGAGTCTCCATCCCTGGAGGTGTTTGAGACCCGGCTAGACAAAATTTTGGCTGGGATGTAGTTGGCACCAGTCCTGCTTAGAGCAGGAGGTTGGACTAGATGTGACCTCCTGAGGTCCCTCCCAACCCTCATTTTCTATGATTCTGTCACCGGACGTGCATGCGAGCACCTGCAGAATTGGGTGACTTCTTTTTTGACACACAATGTGCCACTGGTAGATTAGACCAGAGATCTCTCTCAGCAAGTGTCCTGACTGATAGTGACCAATGCCAGATGTTTCAGAGCAGGGTGGAAAGAATATTACAGTACACAATTAATTAATTATCCCAAGCATGGAGGTTTTTCTATCCCCATCAGTTAACAGTTTACGGCCTAAAGCGTGACTGTTTACATATCCTGATTTTTATGTCTAATCCTTCATTTAAACCCAGTTAGCTTTGCCTTCCATATAATCTTGTGGTTAATGAACTCTGTGATTAAATTGTGGTGTGGGGCGCATGACAGGTTTCTCATTAGTTTCATTGGATGTGTATTTGTGCATTCTGATTGTATGAGTAGAGAGGACTGGCTACTTCTCTCCTCACCTCTTGTTTCCATCCTTTCTATACCAAACCGTGTTATTGTTTGCAGCTTGTCATACAGAGAGTCTGGCTGTGGCCAGAATAATTATTGTTGCACATCCTCAGTGTTAACAGTTGCCTCCTCAGCTGAACTGAACTGTAAATGGAAGTTTCTGGTCTTAGATTGAATGTGGCTCTAGGTCTTTCTTCTTTCCAGTTACATTTTCTAGATGTACTAGAAAGTTATCCTAAGCTCATCAAAATGAGCTGAGTTTTTTCTTCCTCTGACTTTTCTGAATAATTTTCTTAATTGTGCAAAGCTGTCATTAAGCTCCCTGTCCACGTGATCAGTTAGTATCACTGATTTGAGAGACTTGTCATTTTATATCTTAAGAGCAATACTACTTTGTGTTGCCAAAGGACATAGACACAGAGCTTTTGCTGTCTGCAAAATGCAGCCCTTCATGCAGTTCAAACATCTCAGCATCCTTATTTTGTAATGAGCTGTTAAAACCGCCAGGCTCCCACACTTCGACAAAACTTCATTTAGTCATATCAAAGGTAACTACTGGGTTTTTGCAATTTAAACATAGTTCTGGGGATTGCTAATATGGATAATTTTGAACTCCTTACTGCTCTTCATTAGGTGGACCATTGGTTTGGGCTCTTCTAAGATGTTTTTATTTTTAGGAGCCCTAGTTGGAATAAACTGGGGACAGGACTTAAACAGCATTCAGATGCTCCCCTCTGAACTGGTTCTGAGTATGGATGGATGTGGTTAAACCGCTTTAAAAAAGTGCAAATTGAAACAGCATTTCTCTTTAGCAAAATCATGTACCTAATTTTCCCTGAAAACCCAAACTGAGTGTCTGTTCATGTCCCAGTGCTGGATTAGCTACTAAGATGTTCTCTTCTATGTATTTGGTGTTGGTTATAAATTATTTGACCTCACCCAAATTCTGGAAGGGAAGATGAGCTATTCCAGTATTCACTGAAGTTTCGATGTGAGAACAGAGCCGTGCAGAGAAGAGCATCGTCTTGGAACTCCTGACACTATTTTTATTTTTTATTCTCTCTTGCTGTATTTTTAAATTGGGAGTTTAGTCTCAGCAGTGGATATTTTTTCATACCAATGCAAGCTGCAATCTGTTTTCTGCCTTGTTTTAAGGCCTAGGACGGTGCGACTAGGTCCAGCGAAAGGAAACGAATGAGTCATCAGCAGCAAACTTGTCAGCAAATCAGGAGGGAACTCGTAGGCGGGTGGATAGGGAGGAACAGTACAATTTCTTGACCTCACCCCCCTCCCCATCTGCATGCACGTGTCATTATGAACAAGCTTCCTTCAGAGATTAAGAATTTTTTTTTTCCAAGAAACTGTGGAACTAGTAGCCTGTTTGCTATGCAGAGAGATGACATATCTTAGAGAGAACTGTCATTAAGTGAAGTCCTTCAAAACTCAAATTCATCCATTGTTTTAAAGTTGACTAGATTGGGTCATGGTGATAAATTCTTTTCAGTACAAAGCACCATTACAGTCTAGAAGATACAGACCCTAAAGGCACTTTAAGACCATCTCTATGCAGTATTAAGAGTCCTCACTTCTACCACGTGTGAGGTAAAGCCTTTCTTCTTGGATTGAGGCTATCCTGGCATAGGAGGTAAAATACAGTGTAGTAAATTGAAATTTCCAAAGAAATACAGTTGGGCTCCAACATGAATATACAAATTAATTTTTTTCTGGGAGTCAAGTCTTACTCCTTGTGCACCATGGCACCTACTGCAAACACATAGGTGTGAAATATGGGCATGAGGATTTTTACATGAGAGGAAAAGGACAGAGTTCAGCAGCTCACAAGTACAAACTTATTTCATTAAGCTAGATTTTGACTGAGAGGAACACTAGTTCAACAGCTGCATTGCACAGTGCTGGTCTCACAAACACTGAGGGATCTTTTAGTATTGACTGACAAATTAGCAGGTTTTGCCTCACATCCTGTGCACTAGGTTGTTTCGAAAGGTGATCCAAGTGACCTTTCTTAAGGTATCTGTATCTTGCAATCTTGGGAAGCTGCAGCTGTTGCAATCTGTTTAACTGCCTCGGTGTAGTAAAGCAAATGCTTTTAAAGGTATGTTTTGGAGGGGGCTGGGGAGGCCAGGAGCACTTTATGATTGTTGATAGTTCTGCTGAGAAGTAGATATCTTCCTGAGCTTGTGTCGGATCAACACAGAAGTTTAAGTGACTGGCACAATTGAAGTATTTGAATTAGGAATCAATCTATAAGTAAGCAAGATAGTTCCTGGAAATGTAACTGTAAGTTCAATTGATGTTGTCCTTAAGGGAGTCATAAATATGTCAGCTTTATCTGTCAGGTCAGGAATCTTGCTTAACTGTTGTTTTTTTAAAGTAGCAATCCACTGGGTGGGCTTTTTTTTTTTCCTAAAGGGAACTTCAGTAGTTAACATGAGTTTATCTGTGACTTTGCGAACAAACTTATTCTAACAAGTTATGTAGTCTTTTGCATGAAACTCAACATAGATGACACTCTTGTTAAGATGGCCTAAATTTGTAGGGCACATCAATATGTAAGGTTGTCCAAATAGCAAAATTAATCCTATCAGTCAGTGTGAGGAATAGAAAGGTTGGGCAGTAACTTGGTATAGTTCGTATCTGTTATCATGGGAGGGATGACACCGTACTGAACTATATCCATGTTACAGAACTGTTGGTTGCAACTGGATTGTGACTTTGCAAACCGGTGCTGTGGTTGAGCCTAGTGCCATGACACTATGACTTGCTGTGTGGATCAGGTTTTGATTAGTAGCCACTCCCAGTTGATTAGGTTGAAAAGAAGCTGGAATAGTAATTAACTCCCAAATTAAGTTCCCAAATGCAAGAATTGTTGCTCAGCATATTTGTACTTATCACTCTTTTCTTCTTCCACTCTGGTTTCTGATTTTTTGCAGTGCTGATGCTTTAGATGCATTTTCTTTCACCCCCCTGTTAAATTTCTTGATATGGTTATCCAGAGGAGAAAAATCCAGTTGTATTTTTTTGATAGCTGTCTACTTTCACCTTCCTGATTTTACTAAATTACAGAGCTAGGGATCAGCCAGCTGAAACCTGTTCCTAAGCTTGCTATTTTGAGGTGTATAAATACATTAAGGTGGGAACTAGGTTATATTTTCATCCTGATCAATTGTGATGGCCCCTCCATTCATCCTGCATTTTTAAATGCGTGTTCCTATCTTAACTGGCAGGAAGGAAGGCATTTACATTTAATGCATTTGCATTTAGGTACTCTTTGATCTGGCTTGGTAGACACTGGGTTTTTCCTAGTCTTACTTAGTAACTTATTTTTAAAAATCAGTTTTGCTGCATTCTGTTACAGTGTATAACAGTTTGGAGGCAAGGTTCTATGAGTAGATGTGATATCTTTTATTAGACCAACTGAGCAGTTGGAAAAAAGTTCGTAGCAAGCTTTCAGGCGCAGTCACCCTTCTTCAGGCATAGGGAATCTCTGCTGGTCTGAGACTCCAAGGAATGAGAGAAGCTAAAAGTGTGGCAGGACGTCAGTGAGAATGTAAATAGGTAGAAATTAGAAAGACAAAGTAAAGCAGGGAAGGGAGGGAGAAGAAAATGGGGGGAAAAGGCCAAAGGGAGACATTACAGCAGGGGTATCCAACCTTTTTGAATGTGCAGCCAGATCATGAACTTCTTATCACCCAGTGGGCCAGCGAGCCATATTCAAACACCCTCGGTCTCAGCCAGAGAGACCCACCCTGCCTGTGCAGCCCTACTGCACTTGCCTGTTACTGCGAGGTTCATGGTAGCTGCTGATAGGCAGGGGCAGGAGGGACCCATTCTGCATCCAGCCAGCTACTGCCCCAGAGACTGAAGGGGAGAAATAAATAGCTCCCCATCCCCATCCCCTGAGCAGCACAGCCCCATGAGCCAGCGCTGTCTGAGGGGGGCCAGAGCGAGGCAGCTGCTGCACTGCAGCCCCTCATCCGCCCGCCTGCCCGCATGGCCCCGTATACTGTGGTGCCTGGCCGCCTGCACGTGCAGCCCCGGCAGCCTCAGTGCTGTGAGTCTGGAGCACGGCGTCCAGCAGACACCGGCTCCTGCCGCCTCGCCATGCAGAGCTCGCACCAGGACCCTGCCTGCCAAGGCCCCCCCAGGCTGCCTTGATGACTGCCTGCGCCAGGCGCCGTTCCTGCCCCACGGCTGCTGAGCCCGGCAGGTCCCCAGAGGCAGGTGGGACACCAGGGGCAAGGGGCCAAGCTGGAGAGAAGTAAAAGCAGGCACTGTCCCCAGATCGTCCCGTCGGGCGCGGCTGGGACAGCCCCGCGCCACGCAGCCCTAGGGGTGGTGGCATTGGGACTCGGCTCACACGATGAGCCTGGCCCCGTGGAGGTGAGCCGTTCCCCTCCCCCACCTGCCTGTCCTGAGCAGGGACCTTGGGCCTCAGAAAATGGCTTGGCAGGATGCATGTTGGACAAGCCTGCATTACAGTGATAGAAAACAAAGTAGAAAAGAGGCTGCCTGAGGAAAAAGGAATTTTTCCTATGCCTGAAGAAGGGTGACTGCACCCAAAAACTTGCTAAGAGTTTTTCTCCAACTACTCAGTTGGTCTAATACAAGAGATCACATCTACTCAAAAACCCTTGCCTGCCTGTGTCCTTAGCTCAGGGGTGGGCAAAATGCGGCCTGTGGGCAAGAGGTGGCCCAGCAGGCCATTCTATCCAGCCTTCGGGGCCCCTAAAAAATTTAAAAAATTAATACTTATCTGCTCCTGGCTGCCTGTCATGTGGCCCTCTATGGCTTGCCAAAACTCAGTAAGCGGCCCTCCGCCTGAAATAATTGCCCACCCCTGCCTTAGCTCAACACGGCTACAACTGAAAACCCAGTAACAGTTTGGAGGTAATGCACGTGTAGGCAACCATACAGTTTTGAAATGCCGATTTAACTTAAGTTCTAGTCTTTTTAAATATGCTGTAAAATGATTACAGCATGAAATAATTCTTTAGACTTCTAAATACAAAGCTTTGTATCTTCAAATCACTGCTCACACAATTCAAACAGGCCTATGATCCTATAATAAACCTCTAGCGTGATGGTGGTAAGGTGATAAATTGAGATATTGGGAATAAATGACTTGCCCAAGGTCATGCAATAAGTGGTTGGACACAATGAAGGGTTATAGAGCCAGGACTAGAACTTCTTGGAGCGCCTGACTGGGTGCCACACACAATTCAGTAGAACATAGCGTCTCCCTTTTACTTGGTTTTACTTCCAGCTTTGTATGCATTAAGAGCTTACTTTGCCAAAAAAAAAAGGGTAGAAGTAACTTTGATTTTGCTATAAAGTAGAAAAAAGTGTAACCTCAGTGACGCTATGTCACTTCAACTTCCACTCTCTCAGTAGTGTTGGATGAGTTTTCTGTCTTTTAGAACCAGTCAGCTGGACTGAGTAATATCTGAAGGGGTCATTATTCCTTTCTGTCAGAAACTATTCTGCTTTCATAGTGCTGTTAGCTGACAGTGCTGCAGATCTAAACTTGGGTCTCCTATTGCATGATCACCAGACTGCTGGGCTGACCCACGTATTTCCTTTATATGGCTTTATGACGTCCTCAAAAGTAAGGAAATTAGTCTAGTAATTCTCCTTTGTAATGCAAGTCTTCTTTAGATCGCTGTCCAGAGGATGTCAGTTGATTCTCAGTGTATGCTGAAATGGAAAAGCCCTTGTTTGTGGCAGAAAGAGGACTTTCTTGTTCAGGGTAGGCAGGGGCTGGATACATGTTTGAATGCAACAACTTTAGTGGTTTCGTACAAAGTCCATCAGAGTTGTAGTAGGCTGTAATACATCGTAACTAATCCGTTTGTCTTGAATTCCTGTAATGTGTATGAGGCAACATTTTGACTGGTTTGGATGATCTAATGAGAGGAATGACCTAATTGTGGTATTTAGATGAAACTCTGCCATCTGGGAGAGGTATGATGGTATACTTTTGTAGCTGTTGAAGTGATAAGTGTTCCAGGATTCACTTTTGAAATCTGACTTTCAGTCACTTAGAATAAAAATTATACTAAGGTTGGATAAGGTTACTGAAAACATTTCTGTTCTTGCTTCTGGCAACCTAATTAAAATGTATTTTTGGTACCGAAAGCCACTCTTTAAAGAAATAATTGCTGTTCTGCAGGTGGTGTCGTCCCCCCACCCCCCTGCTTTACCTAGTGTCATGGAGAAAATACTGTCCCAGTATTTAATTTTAACTCTTTTAAAATGAAGGTCTCCTTAAATTTGTGACAGTACAAAGAATTTGGCTTGGTGGAAACTTGTCGGCAAGATTTTCTCCAATCTATATGAGTTGTGCCTGTTATACTATCTTTTTAGTTCAAGTGCGCAGCTTAGTGACTGCATGCCAATTTTGCATTTCTTATTTATTTCTCCATTACTGAAGACTTATTTTTTAAGGAAAAAGAGATACTGTTACTCATGTACTCATGAGAGATACTGTCTCATGTACTCTTGGTTTTTATATTTTTTTTCCCCTTCCACTTGAGGAATCTAGTTTGGAATTATTTTATAGTAGGATAAATCCTGCTGGGTTAGGTCTGTCCTATTATCAGTAATATAAAGCTAATTTCTTTGCCTAAGGTGAACATTTGGTACCTTTTTTTTTTTTTGATCCCCAGAGGAGAGTTAACAAAACTTTTATTCAAAGCTGTTTTATGTTAGAGATGTAGACTGCTGTCTTCCCTTTTATTCAGCGGTGACCTTGGCAAAACCTTGAAGGATGGGCATCATGACATCACAGGAAACCAAAATGCAAAGAGCAGCCCTCCTAGCTCAGATTTGTCTGCTGTGATGATGTTGTTACAGTTTCCAAAGATCCTGTTAACATCCTGTAAAAAAAGCTCTAACCTGATTCTCTTTCTTCAAAACACTGCAGAAAAGGTTCCTTTACATGTCCTAAAGAAGCAGGAAAGGGCATGCTGTTTGCTTTTGCGTAGCATTTTAATCTCAAGCAGGCCCAGCTATGGCTTGCTTCAGCTGGGGTTGAGTCTGTTCTGTTTCTGTAGACTCCAAAGCAAAATTGTTATGAATCTTTTGGACATCCTGTTGAACATCCATCATCTGAATGTCCTGTGGTAGAGCATCTGCTACATCCATCCTAACCATTTTTGCAAATGGAGACTTAGGCAGGTGGTAAATAAAAGTTGTCACTACTGAGTGGCTGTTCTGTGGCCTTTTATACTGGTTGTAGGACTGGTTCCTAGAAGGAAAGGCTGCTTACAGATGTGAAAAATAAACCAAAACAGTGCTTTATTTTAAGTTCAGCGCGCCCCCATACCAAGCGCAACACATGCCCAGAAGAAGCATTGTGTCAGTTGAACCTGGCTCGTTTTAAGTCTGTATAGATCATGTGCTTCAGCAGGGGTTTTTTTTGGCACTTCTAGCTGATAGCTGATTGAATCAGCTATTAGACAAAAGCACCAAAAAACCCACTGAAGAATGCAATCTATAGAGATATTGGGTGAGCTAGGTCAAACTGCTGTGATGCCTCTTTTGTTAAAGTGCTGGTTTTTTGGTTTAGTTTTCACATGTGTCTGTTGGCCTAAATGTCCTCCGGCTCCATCTGGCATCTTACCCTTTTTTTAAGTTAGGCCAGGTCGGGGCTAAGATGCTTGATATAGCCATGATTGTTTAGGAATAAGACTTTTCTGAATGTCTTCATTTGGAAAGTCCTTGTATAAGGGAAGTTATGGCAGCATAAAGTGCTTTTGCTGGTATAGCTGATCTTGTTCAAGCAGCCAGAATAGCAGAAGTGCTATATTTACTTGAATATAAGATGAACCCCCTAGTAATCAGATTCTATATATGGAAAACTTATAGCTTTCTTATAATATTCCAGCTCTAGAATCCAATTATTAGAGGTTTACCTTGAATTTGTCTCCTTTCCACTGCTTACAGCAGGGAAAATAAGTCTGGAGGTAAAGTACCCCTTTGCCCTCTGCCCATCGTCTTCCCTCTATAGCCCCTTCCCTCTCCATCATCCCCCCTTTACTGTCAGACCATGCTATCCCTAAGCACATGGAAGTGAGAGGCAAATTTGAAGTAAAACATATAAATAAACACACAGACTTAGTTCATCCAGAAGGGATGCCTTTTTACCTTTTTTAAAAAAAACAACTGCTGCACATTTTAGCACAGGTACTCCATAAGCACACTGTTAAGCAGCACTTTTGTACCTACTTATACTTTATCTTTTTAATATTCCTAGGGTTTACTAGCATAGCCATTCTGACAAATCTTTTCTAGTGTAAATTTGACCTCAGACTGTTTTCTCCTGTTCTAGGCTGCTTCCGTGTCAGCAGGAGCAGTAGGGAGAGCACAGAAAAAGCAATTTTCTTGTGCTCAGGTCCCTCAGCAGATGCCACAGTGCTCCCAGTGGAGAGCAATTACATGAGAAAATCTTGCTTGACCTCTGCATGCCAGCGCCGGGTGTGCTCCCTGCAGACAGCATCTTCAAAAATTTAGCTGCTCAATTCTAGTAAATCTCTACCGAGCATGTGTCAACTGAGAGTTTTAGGTAGCCTTGTCAAGTGGCCTCCATTGGGCAGATTTTCACAAAGGTGGCAAAAGGCACATCTCACCCCTGACCAAAACTAAGAAAAATAAAGCAGCCCTCTTTGCAAACTGTCAAGCCCCTGCTTCAGAAGTATGGAGGTAGTAGCGGTTGTTGTCAACAAGAAGGTGGAAAAAACTTGAACGAAACAGGTTTTTTGTGATTACTTAATTTCATACTCCACTGCAACTGAACTGTTAGCTAAAATTACCTCCTTTCCCAAAATATTCAAGAAGAGGCAGATACATGGCAAAGAAAGCTCCAGCTGAAATAGTTTGGCAAAGTTTTGTAAGGATCCAGCAAAATGGTCTTAGAAGTATTGGGCAACCTTAACAGCAGGTGGCACTTTCAGATCTGTCTTGATAATCCCATGCTTTTCCTCCTGAACTGATGAATGTTGTAACTTTGGTAAGATCAAAGTTGATCTTAAAGTAGGGCTGGAATTTCCTGGTCTTCTGTTGCTTGTCCTGACCGTAGTACTTTACAAAGCGTTAGTCACGCTGTTTTCATTTTGCTGGCTTCCTCTGCCATTTATTTTTACTTGAGGCAGGTGGTGATCTTAATGAGACACTGCTTATCTAGCCATTTTGTGTTGAGCCCAAATGTCCATAAGTAGCTCATGAAAGGTAATGGATTGATTTACAGCTATTTAGCTGTGGTGAATAGTCTGCTGCTTTCAGTTGTAAATGTTTAATTATGAGCTACAGAAGGCTGTATGATGATGTTTCCTCTCTAGTTCTGGAGTTCAGTATTATCTGGCTATCAGCATGATGGATGACAAATATTCTACAAAATCTCAGTTCATCAAAAAGTTGATAGTACATAACACCAGGATGCCACTCCACATTATCATAAAAGATGTGATTAAGTGTACATCAAGCTACTTTCAAAAAATAGTCTTTGTTTAAAGCTTATCACAGTAAACTGCTTAAGATTCTGGATACGCTATTCAGGAGACTTCTGGTTTGAAAGCAGCAATCCCTCTCATACATTTTTTCCCACCCCTTCTCTTTAGGTGTTCTGTTGGAATAGACGTTGCACATTTATGGCGATTCTGAGCGTTAGGGCAGACTTCTGCCAGGCCCAGCACAGCACCCTGGCCGACAAGTGAGCTGGGCGTGGGGGGGGCTCTACCGTGCCATAACTACCTTGCCTTGAAGACTCCGGACGCAGCAGTCACCCTCAAATATATGGGATATCTCCTGCATATTGGAAGCATATTCCTTTTACTGACTCTAGCAAAACTAAACATCAAGAAGAAAAAGTGGAGAGAAGATCTGCCCTTACTTTGTTTGCCTCACCAGTGCCTAAATGTAGTACAGGCTGCCTAGTCTTGCATGTAGTCGGAGTTTTTGGAGTCTGAAGGATACCACCCGCGGTAATTGAAGCCTAAGTTGAATTCAAGTGGATTCAAAAGCAAACCTGCTTTTCCTGAAGTGAAGTTTTTAAGAGCAAACAAGTCAAAAGCAAGCTTTCATCTTTTTTTAATGTTTTCTGCTGTGAAACCTTTCAAAGGTTATTGATTTTTTTTTTTAATTTTTTTTTTGTGTGCCCCTCACGAAAAAAAAATTATTTGCCATTATGAACCGTCCAGCTCCAGTGGAGATCACCTATGAGAATATGCGTTTCTTGATCACTCACAACCCAACCAATGCTACCCTCAACAAGTTCACAGAGGTAAGGTGACCGCATAATGTGGCATGTTTTTCCATTTCTTGCATGTTGAAATTCCCATAATGGCACCAGAATCATCTTGCGGGTCCACCCTCAGTGAGATCAGATACCTGCTACATTTAAAAAGCTTCAAGCAGCAGGTATTTTGTTTCATTTAAACTGTTTAAAGGTCTCTTGATCAGCAGCAGGGAAGTCTGGCGATTTCCTTTCTTAAGAGTCTTGCTTTCTTTCATTAAGAGAGGTTCAGAGCTTCCTTCTGGAGCTTAGATGTGTCCTTCTTCAGTCTTCCCTTTCACAACTTCAAAGGTATTAAATATGTTGTCTCTGCTGCTGTTCCAAAGAGAGAAACTAATTCCTGTTTTCTCATGAACTACTTCAGAGCTGTACCCACAAAGACCCATGGGTTCATCTTCTGGTTGTTAAATCAGTAGTAAACAAGATCACAAGTGTTTATGATCCTGTTTGATCCTGGGACTAGGATTCCATGCAGGAATAGCATTAGTATCTAACTTCTAAAACAGCAGTTTTCTCAAATTCTGAGTCGGTCCCAGATTAATTGGATATTTCAGGTATGAGATAAAGTTTAAAATGTCATTACTATCTCTTTAGACTTGAGATGAATGGAGGCACTTGCTCTGGGAGCTGGGTAATGTCTAAAATATTGTCACTGATACCATAAGGGCTTAAATACTTCTTAAGAAATGGAATCTTAACTTTTGTTGAAACAGATGGGATTACCAGAGAAGGTCTGGAATGGTGTATTGCTGCATTCCAGCTTGCATAAGTCTCTTAAGGAATCTGTAACATGCACTTGTGTGCATCTTTGTGGCCCTTATAGTCAGTTGAATATAAGATGCTGAATTTAAGATGCATCCAAATTTTCTGACTTTCAATTTAAGGAAACAATAAAACATCAAATATAGATACCTCTATGGCAGTGGTTCCCAACCTTTTTTTTTTTTCTGTGGACCAGCATAGGAGTGGGACAGAGCGCATGGAGCCGGTTGCCTCCCTCCTGGGGCTGTGACTTCCGGCAGTGGAAGCCGCTCACTTGGGCGGACAGATGCGGGGCTGAGCGGGGGGCTTGTGGCGTGACCCTGCAGCCAACCCTTTGTGGCCCAGTGGTTGGGAACCTCTGCATTATGGTACATATACGAGCTTTTTACTATAAGATGCAGGCCATTTTAAAAAGTGCACCTTTTATTTGAAAAAATACCTTTTCTTTCATTTCGCTGAGATCCTTTATCTGATTCTGACTGCTGCAATCTGTTTAACTTCCCTGCCAACAGTCTGCTCAGATGTTAATGGTTAATTTGGCCTGAAATCCTGATTCTGCCATCATCTTTAATTTTTTTCATCTAAGTGTTATGGATTATATTTCTCTTTTGTCCAGGAGCCCCAGAGTCTGAAATAGGCAATGTGTTATAGCTAGAAATAAAGTTGTAGAGTATTTCACAGTCTAAACACTGGAGGAAATTCTGCTTGCTGCCTGAACTTTCAAAGTGAGCTGGTGCAGCTTTTGTGTGATCTTCTGATTATTTATCTAGCACAATGTGCTACTTATAGTTCATTACAAGGAAGCAAGAGTATGGCTCCGTGTGTGTTCTGTTCCTCCTTGCCTCAAAATGTCAACAGTGGCTGAGGCAAACAGCTTTATGTTTCTATTTAAAGAGAAAAAGCAGAATCCATGTGTAGGGCATAAGTAGCTATTTTAATTGTGCTATAGCATATGCTTGACTTTGAGGCAGTTCTTCCACACTCACCTTGTCCCTCGGGAGAGTGCCAAAGAGATTTCACATTTACCTCCACACTTTTAATCTTTGGCCATATATCATTGTCAAGACCACATTGTCCCAGTTGTACAATGGATGAGACGCTGTCTTTTCAAATTGGTCCTCACTCCTCAATTATCTAGTCTCCTTGGAACTGCAGAGCAATTGCAATATCGTGGGTTCAGACTAGTGTATGTGTTTGGCTTTGTAACGATTGAGAAAAGGCTTTAATTTTTTTTCTTCCGGCAGCATATTCACACGTTTTCTTTGTTCTTAAAGGAGCTTAAGAAATATGGAGTGACAACCTTGGTGCGAGTTTGTGATGCCACATATGATCAAGCTCCTGTTGAAAAAGAAGGAATCCAGGTTCTAGTGAGTCTCTTTTAAAATTCTTTCTAAACTGAAAAATCATTAGATATAGATCTGATTTCTCAGTGTTGCTTGGCATTCATGCTTGTGCCTGATAATAACATAGCTTCTTCCAGGATGACCAACAGCAGTCTTTCTTATGGATCAATGGGGAGTTCACCTTGAGATTTTTTTTTTTTTTGTTCAGTAGATTCTTTGTAACTTTGAAATGCATCAGAGGAGGTATTTGGGTTTTGTTGCTACAGCTAGTTGCCCTAGTTAGAAGTTCCTGTTCTTAGAGGTCTGGGTGCTTTGGGAAAAGCTTTGATCACTTGGTTACTGATTTGAGTCTGGTTCACTTTAGAACTGGCAGACTGGTTGGGATGAACCAGGTAGCAAGCAGTTGTGATGTGATTTAGGTGTCTGTCTTGTTCATGGAACCAGCACCCATATAATAAGTGGCATTGCCTCAGGATGCCTCGGAAGGAAGCTTGAACTTGGTTCTGCCTTCTAAAAATAGGACCTTCCAAACGTGGTTAAGATGCACAGACGGGTTATTTGTTTTGCATAAAAGAGATCTTTCATTTCTTATGTCAGTTTTGTATGGGTACTAATGAGATTTAAAAACCAGCCATATTGCTAAGCTGACATTTGAAATGAATTTCAGACATAAACTCCAGGCAGTCATGGTTTAACATATGGCTATATTTCATGCTGTAGATTTGTACTAGCACAAAACAACAATGTTGTGAGGGATCTGACTTGTTGCAAGATATTAGTGGTCACGGTGATAAATTCAGTGAAGCTACTGGCTTCTGCCGTCCCTTATTCAGCAGGTATAATTCCGTAACTCTGGCTAAAAGTTAGTGACACAAAGATAGTAGTATCTAGTATTGGTAGATGTGTTTTTTCATGAGCTCTGTGCCCATATGGAGATTGAAGGCAGTGGTTTTCTAGTCAGTGTTATGAATAGTTGTAGCAGGCTGAAAAATAAAGATTTAATATATGCACATTGGCTACCCATTATAGCTGCTCTGCTTTCTATGGGCTCTCACATCTTCGTGACCAGAGACGCTAGCTGTTTTAAAGAGTGTTCAGCAAATTTGGTGGAACTTATATTTGTTGGATAATTTCTATACTGCATCGTCATTCTTGAAATTTCTGACAAAGTCTCCTGTACTGTTTATTTTAATTGGAGAGGTATAACGTAGAGGTTTACACTCCATACAGGATTGGAGGGCATATCGTGCAGCCTGGAAGCTTCTTTCCTGGAACATCTGGTGCATGAATTTGCAGAGAATCGGAGACTGCGTTCCTCTGATGATTGTCCTGGGCATCCTTGGCTGGAGGTTACCCTTGCATAGTTTGGTCAGGGTTTGTGGTTCTAGGACAGTACCGACAAGTAGACTACCTTGGTTTTGGGCATCCATAGTTTTATACTTGTTAGGGGCTGGGGGGACCTTACAGATCATCGGGTCCAGCCCTTTTGCGCTTGGGCAGGAAGATTGCTGGGATCAGATGACCCTAGCAAGATGGGCATCAAGAGGTATCTTGAAGGTCACCAGGGTGGAAGATCCAGTATTTCCAAAGACAACCATCTGTACCAGGACTTTCTCTGCGCATTCAATATGCATTAATTGCTCCTAGCATGCTGTTGTTATACGAAAGCAAAACGGCATAGGGAAAAAATCCACTAGACATCTGGCAAGGGTAACAAAACAGGACATGAAAGAAAAGATTTGCTGCTAATGTCATGCCTGATCCAGATGATCCCAGTTATGATGGTGTCTTCGTAACTTAGTATATTGCTGTGGTGTTTTGGAATTTGAAAGTGAGCTTGGCTAGTCAGTAGTGTGACCTCTCTACCCAGCTTCCCCCACTTCCTCTTGAAATACTTTCTGAAAAAAAAGCTGCTGTCACCACTCAGAAATGGGGCTGAGTTACCAGCTGGCTGAGAAAATGAGACACATTACTATTTAAAGCTAATATTTGTTTACAGAATAATGAAGATTAAAAACGTAGCCTGATGGAGATTAGCATCTTTTGTTTGAAACCTGCTGAGGGCAAAAGCATAGTGAAACCCCTCAAATGGAGAGAATTTTAGCAAAGTCTTTCATTTTATGATACGGAATAAAATACTGGTCAGGACAGCAGGGTGGGTGGGATGTGGAAGTTACCTTGACAGGTGCCATAGCGAGAATACAGGGGAATTGCAGAATTAATGTGCCTTGCTTACTAGTCCTACTAGTTCAAACCAAGTTCATGCAACCAAGAGATTAGACAATAGGAGGCTGGTATAGATAATATCTTTGGGGTTCATATCAGATTTTCATGGTCTTAGATGGTTTGTAAGGGTCTTATTATTCCAAGGTACTATCCCTATTCATAGTAGTTAGTTGCTTAGAATACCTTTCAGCCATGCATCCTCAGTTTTTTAGATGAATTATTTGGCATCTTAAATTATGCTAAATAATTCCTCTTGGAACAGAAATAACCCAACTCCAGGGCAAGCTTGTTCATTTTCAGATTCATGTGCACACATCTGTAGCTCTTTGGATCCTGGCCGTTCTCTAACTACTGCCCCACAGAGCAGTGTTGCATACCTGGGTCATGCTGTCTTTGTACCTTGCCCTCAGGACGTCCCAAGCTTTGCTAAAAGACTCATGTGAGCCAGATATGAAGGCCAGATTTGAAATTGATCCTGATCAATGGGAAACCTTGGCAAGCGATTGGAACAGATGGCATCATCATCTCCACCAAGGTGTCAACGTCCACAACAGGAACTGGCTCCAACAACTTGAACAGAAAAGAGTCTGTAGAATGCAAGCTGCTCCCAAAGCTCCCAACCATGGCATGTACAAGTACTTACAACCACTGCCACAGATCGTGCAGATCTTGGATTGGACCATTCAGTCGCATGAGATGCTGTAAACAGGTCACAGGCTGCAACATCCACTGTTTCATAGACAAAAGGATGCCAACCAACCCTGCAGAGCAGTGTTGCATACCTGGGTCAGCTGTCTTTGTACCTTGCTCCAGAATCACATTTCCTGGATTTAAATGTTGGTGGACAGCCAGAAAGCTCCCCTTTCAGATGCTTGGTAGTAGCGGATTTACCTACTGTATAGGCACAGACCCTTTAAGAGGTACTGGATTTGATTGCCTCCAAAAAGCTATATGTTTGGTTCCATGTGAAGTAGTCACTGTAATGTAGGTATCCCAGTGACAAGCTTCTGTTGGCACAAATGAAAGCAATGCTAAGTCAAAGCAAACTATTCCTACCAGAAGTACCTGATGGTAGGAGACCAGAACTTCTGGTAATGGTTCGGTGTCACCAATGGGCAAGAGAGCTGTGTGTGACACAAGCTGTTCTCAAAGCTTCAAAGTTAATACAAGGAGCACTTTTAAGTGCCCGTGACCCCGTGTATACCATGGGTTCCAACCAGGAAGAGAGCTCTCAGGGCAGCCCAGAACGTCAATATCCAAATCTTTCAGGTTGAACATATGAATCTCATGGTAGCTGGCCATATTGAAACCATGGTAGAGGAGATCTGCCAGCAGCCAGCCTGAAAATGCCATGCAAGGAGCTCTCTGTCTGAGTATTATGTGCTGTACCATAGAATAATATAAAGTTGTTTTTTCTGTGAACCAACAGCTCAACCCCGTGTTGGGCAAAGTGAAGAGATTTTCTTGAAACAGCACTTAACCCTCTGTCTTCTCCATTGTACTCAAAATGGCATCCACACAAGACACTTACTTTAATAGTTTTATCAGATCCTATACCCATCTTCTACCTGTATCATCCACCCATCACGTCCATTCACCTCCCTTCTTCCCCCGCCCTCCCCCCGCCATTAAGATACTGGCACTGCAGCTTTTAAAATCAGGTATGTTATTTGGCATGCATGCTTGTTTTAGTGGCAGATACAGGACAGAAGTCACTGAAACAACAATAAAAAACTAGCTCATTGTTTCAGTAATGTGCTCTGCCTTTAGGAAAGCTGACCCTTTATGGGGAAAGTGACTCAAATTGGCTACGGATGTGAAAAATGCTTGGCAATTTTTAAGGTATATAGCTTTAAAATAATTACTGCAACAATTCATCCTGCATTATGATGTTTTTTGCTAGTCTGTCACTGTCAGAAGAGATCTTGAGACAAAATTGCACTCCATTTTGGTATGCCTGTTGCGTTCCCAGTTGTGAAGAAGGGCTGCGATTTTGCTAAATACCAGTCCTTAGATCTTCCTGATTTGCCTATTGTTGTCTTGAGCAAGACCTATTTGAGTCTCCAGGGAACTCTCCTTGCAGTAACATCCCCAAGCCCAAGGCCAGCCCACAGACATGCAGATGTAATCATTATCTCGCCACTGATCTAAAACGAGCATGGCCAGCCAACCTCCCTTCCTTTGCTGCAAAGGCATGGAAGGAGAAGTAATCTAGAGAAAATCTTACCATCTCTGGAGGGGCCCAGAGTGAGAAGATGGAAATGACATTCCAGAGCTACTGGAAAGAAACCCTTGCACTGATATGGTGCAATAGGAATTTAAAACACGGGACTGGAAGGTGCCTCCAAGGCCTTCAGTTCCAATCCCCTGCATTTTCAGCGAGTAATAGAAGCCATCTCCTCTAGCCCTTTACTTGCATGCACCACAGCCACAGAGCACTTTTTGAAAATAAAAGTCAAGAACATGCTTCAAGGTAGTGGAGGAAAGTAGAGACTTCCACAGTCCTTGCCAATCGGATGGGGGAGGAAGGCAAACCTTGTGATTCCCACCCGCCCCCCATCTGTTCTTCTTTTAATTTCTCGTTTTCATTGTTTCCACCATGGCCTGCATAAAGAGAGGTGATATCACATCTTTCCTGAGTGTGACCTTGATCCCCAAACTTAGATGAGGCGCACAATACATTCCTGACTCTTTCTTCACTAGTAAGGACATTTTGCAGGACCATCATCTCTGACAATTCAGAAAGCCCCATTTCCTGTCCATGCTCCATAGATGCCCATAGCTATTCAAGGTAAAGTTAAAGCATGTCTGTCTTTTTTTTCCTGAAAAGTTTCATCAGCTGCAGAGTCAGAAGGTAAGATGGGTTTTCTAGAACAACAGGAAGACTTGTAAGCTGTTAATGTCCATGGGAGGCAAATACCCCATTGCTCATTCCAGCCATTAGGCATATGTTTCTAAACATTTTGGCATTGGAGACCTCTCCAGCTTATCCTGCATCCATTTCAGTGACTCTTCCACAATAATCCATCAAGTGCTGCAGCATCATGGAGAAATGCCCCTTTCTGTTAATCTTTGGCCTAGCATATCCCATCAGTAGCCCACTATAGTTTGGGTACTACATCTAAGTGAAGCAAGCAGCAAATTCTCGTGCCTTGGCAAGTTTGATGTAGTCTGACAGCGTGCTTTTCATAGCATTGCAGCTAGCTGTGACAACAGCTCTAGCAGTTGATCTACCAGTACCCAAATAGTTTGAATTTATCCACTGGTAGTTTGAGTAACAAGCTTCCAGATACTGATGGCAACACACATCTGTGCTAAGGAGTGTTCTCTTGGTGTTCAGCAGCTCAGGAAAGTGCTGCACCAGTTCCAGAAACCTAGAATCATAAGATTATAAGGGGATTATAATATTATAAACCCCTGTAAGTTTGAGGGGTGCTCACCAGGATCTGGGGGAACGTCTGTTCACCAGAGCGCCCCAAGGGATGACAAGATCAAACGGTCACAAACTCTTCCATGAGTGTTTCAGGCTGGACATAAGGAAGAACTTCTTTCCTGTCCAAGCCTCCAAGGTCTGGAAAAGACTGTCGCCAGATGTGGTTCAAGCACCTACTTTGAAAGCCTTCAAGAGACATTTGGATGTTTATCTTACTAGGGTCCTATGACCCCAGCTGACTTCCTGCCCCTGGGGCAGGAGGCTGGACTCAAAGATCTTCCGAGGTCCCTTCCAGCCCTGATGTCTGTGAAATCTATAAAGAAAGTAGGGCTGGAAGGGACCTCACAAGGTCATCTAGTTCTGCTTTCTTCTCAGTGCAGGATCATCCCTGACTAATCTACCCTAAGTATCTGTCCAACCTGCTCTTGAATATTTCAAGGGATGGATATTGCACAGTTTTTTGAGGTAGCCTGTTGCAATGCTTGACCACCCTCATCATCAGAAAGTTCTTCCTAATCCCCAATTTAAATTTCCTCTGATGCAGCTTGGGTCCATTGCTCCTAATCTTGTCCCAGAGCTGCTGAGAAAAGCCCTTCTTTTTGCTCTTTATATTTGTGCTTGAGGTTGTCAAATTCTTCCTTGGTCTTTTCTTTGCCAGACCAAATAACTCTAGTTCTTTAAGCCTTTCCTTGTGAGATGTGCTTTCCATAGTCATGACAGGGGTCTGCTTCTACTGCTAGTTGTCCCAGTTTTTTATTGTCACTGTTAGTTAACCAAGCCCAGAAGTAGCACTTCCCTGAATAAAGCTGCTTCAGATAACCAGGTACTTCTGAACAGTATTTAATATCATTCTCCTGCTCCTCCTCTTTTATTAGCTGTTTTACCATGGTATCAAAAGCCAGGTGGCACTTGGAGAGCCGTACCCATCCCCTGCATTTGGATGGATGTGCATTAAATGCAACTGTATCATCCAGTTTGTATTGACTTGTGATCACAGTGCTCAGCAGTTTGTCTTCTGTGCTGCCTGACAGTGCCTCAAAGTAATGGATGTCGGAAAAGGAGTTGGACTCCTCTCCTTCCCTGCTCAGAATTCCTATAGTCTCTGGTAGGTATCCCACAATGCACCTTGGGAAAATGTCCATGTATAGAGCCAACTGGTGCGATACTCTGCCATGACATACCTGCAGAGAGTGCCGAACAATTCAGACAAGCACAAAGATGTAATAGAATCAAATGATCACAAATGGAGTGAACGGGCTGGATCAAAATAATAATTTCATGTACACAGTAACCTTAGCAGTGGAAAGGAGTTGAGATGAACTCAAAGGAAGGACATCAAGAATTAAGGATGAATTCTGTTCTTCAACACTTTCAGTAATGAGTCGCTCCTGTTTCTGTGAGAACCAGTGAGTTTGCTCCCAAAAACAAGGCTGATCCTGTATGAACAGAGAGATTCATGTGTCTGTTTGGGATTAAATAGTACTGCAAGTGTGGTAGAAACATGTGGAGTGATGATAACTGGGAAAGTGCAAGGGAGTTCCCTCCATGATCTTCTGCAGCATTTCTTTAATCAGTAAAGGGCCAATCCTGCCGGGTGCCAAGTACCTTCAGTTCTAGCTGGATTTAAAAAGCAGCACTCAGGACCTTTGAGGTTCAGGATAGGTAGCCATGTGTTCTGGATTACTTCCCTGCAGAATTGTTTGAGAAATGAAGCCTTCAGTTTTGCTGGCTCTAGCAACAGTTGACTTGCAGCTTTAGTAGCTTCAAAACTGCAATATTTGAAGGTTGCTTGTGAACTGATGTATTTTGTATTACTTTTTTTTCCAAGAGCACATTTTTACAGCTGTTAACCCTTGAAAAATGGGGTTTACAGTTGAAATACTGACAGTCTTAATAGTGGTACTACAAGGCTATTCGTGGAAGCGTGATAAGCAGATGACAGCTTCTACCCTGATAACATGCCATCCTGTCTAATGGGGTGTACAGGAAATGTCAGGGCAGTACTAAGTGCATTTCAAAATTAAGAGCCCAGTAGTTTCCTTGTTCTTCTCCAGGGCTTCGGCATGCCCTTTCCCAACTCCAGGAGTCTTAAGGACTGTCACTTCATGCTGTCTTCCCTCAAGGTATTGGGTAGTGCCTGCTGTTCTCCTAGCTTAGACTGCTTTCAAGACAGATCCTTATCACTTGAGAGATGGGCTGTTTGAATAATGTGGTACCTGTGATCCTTGCCTCCTTTTAAACCACTTTGAGAACCATGGAGGAAAGGGGTATGAAAGAGCTAGGCATTATTTTCACCCCACACACCTAATTGTGCTGTTTCTACAGCACTGGCAGTTTCTAAGGGGAGAATAAAACCTATGCTGCCTTGTATTCAGTCTCAGGGAGTAATTTTAGGATGTTCAGTACTCTACACAAAAGCACAGATTCCAAGAGGGATAATGGCCTAGGGAAAATGGAAGTCTTGAAAAATCATTTCCTCTTTGCATGTAATTTAAACTTCCAGCCATCTCTATATTATGCAGCAGGGCTTAGGCAACCTTTTTCATGAGCAGGAGAAAAAGACAGAAAATGTCACTCAATTATTCACTTTTATCTTTTTTGAAGTACTGTATTTTGCTTATGAGTATGTGTTTGAAATAGCAGTAAATAAATAGGTATGACTGTCTTTTTCCCTTGAGATGCCATGCATCGCAGCTGGACAGGCTGCTCCACTGGAATAGGTATGATGCACTTCTTTGTCCATATAGAAGCAGCAGCATAAACTGTATTTTGCAGTGGTGGGTTTTTAAGCAATAGTCCGTATATATTTAATTATAGTTTCTACTGACTCGTCTAATGAGTACAAGCGCAGAAAGATGTTAAAAAGACAGGTGTTTACTTTTTCAGCCAGGTCCATGCAAAAACTGAGGACTCAGTCAGTAATTGCCACTAGACAAGTCTAGTTGTTTGATTTTCGCTAACATTTAATTGAAAAGGTTGATAAAGTGGATTTAATTTATTTAGCATTGTATTACTGTATTGAGGCTATACCCTGAGTTCTATGTACATTAATAGCAACTGCGTAATATATGGATATCAAATCTTCCCCTTCTAATTAGGACAGCTGTTGGTGGATCAGTGAAACAGTCCATATTACTGCATCAGTGATGCCTTAAAGTAAGAACTATTGTGCTTTCTTTCCACAAAGGACTGGCCATTTGATGATGGAGCGCCACCTCCAAATCAGATAGTTGATGACTGGCTAAATCTATTGAAAACCAAATTTCGTGAAGAGCCTGGATGCTGTGTTGCTGTGCACTGTGTTGCAGGGCTGGGAAGGTAAGCCTTCTGCTAGTTTAGTTTTCCAGTTAGTTTATTTTACTGAGAGAATTGTTGTCCCCCCCCCCCGATGCAGTGGTATTATTCAACTACAGTTCCTTCCCTCCCCACGCTTGAGAATGCACTTGTTAAAAATACCCTGCATCTTTCTGCTAAAAAAAATCCTCTTGTACTTCTAACTATATATGTGGAAAATGGAGTAAAACCAAGTTCTGTGTTCTGGGGGAACATTCAGAATGACTGTTCTGTTGGCTTTGGGGAGAGTTAGAGATGCTATAAAGAGTTTTAGAAGATTGGATTTTTTTTTTTTGCTATCAAACTGCTCAAGGGCATTGATTGAAATACCGTTATACAAAATATCTAAAAATCAGCACTTTTAGTTTAATGCACAGGTCCTAAACTACTACTTTGAACAGTTTTTCAGCTCTTGGGTTGACAGAAAAGCATGTTTTTTCTTTTCTGTTTTTGTCTTTCTTTTAATCCACTTAAAAGCACCTTAAAGAAAGGGTTCACTTGGAAGTACAGAAGTGAATTCCTGCATCAATGTGAATACCTTTGGAAGGGAAAAAAACCCAAGTGTGAAAACAGGGCAGTTAACTCATTTTTTTTATTTTTTATTTATCTGTGACTTATTTTTTTGATCAGGTGGCCACATGTTGTGACTTAATCGAGTGATTTCTTTTCTTGTATTACATTAGGCCAAAGGAAGCCAGGAGTTTGGCATCTGCTGTTATCACTGTATTTTGTACATATTCCATACAGAATATGGGTTCATGTTGTTGAGGCTTGAACTAACGTGGAGTAGTTTTTCTTAGGGTATGGGTCACATGTATACATTTTGGAGCTATTTCAGAAGGGAGCAGGGCGGTAGCTGGTATGTTCTGACTTGTTATTTGTGGACAATATGATACAGTACTTATGGAGCCATACAGATATAGAAAAACAGCTCCAACTTTAACACTGCCTCAGCCAGTGTTGATGCTGGTGTGGTTTTGCTACCTTTGTGTTGTTCCTGGCTTGTCCACACAAGCTCCATACATACCCTTATACTGCAGGGGAGAGATGCACAGCGCCAGCCGCCATGGGATCCGCTGATGTCTTATGATACCCTGCTCTCTGTTACCATACAGGATGCCCCTGTTTGCATGCCTGTATATGGTGATAGGAAGTCACATTTCAGATGCAATCTTTTTAGTGCCATTTTAAAATAAATGTAATGCGTGTGAGGCTTCGAACTGATAGCCATGAAAACCAAAGTCCTCTCTGTATCCAGGTGCAGGCCGGCAGTGCCTAATGCAAGCTGTTCTGCCTGCTCAAGTTGCTGATCTGTGTTCTTGATTAGCTCAAAGGGCTATTCGGCACAGTACAGTTGCCAACACCTGTTTAATCTTTGACTGCTTTGCCATCACCAGTGCCTAAATCACGCAGTTATGCTGAGTGCTATGAGCAGTTGTCTAGCAGGAAGTGAACTGGGACCAGCACCTCATTTCACAAAGCTTCCCTGAAATGCCATCCCCATGCTCCCTATATTTGACTGGACTAAATTCAAAATGGTGACGTCAAGGTGAAAAATATTACTCCATTACCCCTCAGCCCTTCAGAGCCTCCTGTAACTTAGCAAAAAGGAACTGATTTCAAAGCTGTCATTTTAAAAGTGCTTCATCTCTTCAGCCTATATGGAACTGAACCTCTGGTATATAATGCAAAGTTCAACATGCCAAAGTCCTCCACAACTTTGTGATTGGCAGAGTTCAAAATTATCCTACAGTGAAATGATAAAGTATAAAAATCTGGCAGTACTGTTTCATGCCAAACACTAAGAAGCCATTGATTTTTGGTGCTGGAAGCAGAGCAGTCTGCTGAAAGGAGTTTTATATTAAATGCACAGCAGGCAAATGTCTGTCTTTCTAGATAAAAGAGTTAAAGACAAGCTACTTAAGCTGTTTGTTTATAGACTAATTTGATCTTTTTTGAGGGGTTCAATATATTGCTTTTCTAGGCCTTATTTACATAAATATTGATTTTACCCCACAGGGCCCCTGTCCTGGTTGCACTTGCTCTCATTGAATGTGGAATGAAGTATGAGGATGCAGTTCAATTTATAAGGCAGTAAGTATAATTAACAAACCCGCAAGCACTTTCTCCTTCCCTCCCACCCTGTCTGTCTAGGGAATTTTATATTTGCTTTGAGCAAAGCACACATGCAGCAAAGCTTGTTAAATTTCTCATAGTTTTCTCATAACTGTGTCCTGCCAGTGCTGGACACAATATCAACGTCAATGCCAGGTTTTGCACCCTTCTGGGCTTGGAAAGCCAAGGAAAAAGCCAACTGTCTACTTTCACTTATGCATGAAGTCACTGCTTTGTGACCCAAAGCACTTGGGCTCAAAGTTAAAATGCTAACAAAAGAGAATTTACAGGATCAGTTAATAAAATTCCTGCTTTGGCTGGACACTGACAAATTACTAATGAATCAAAAGAAAATGTAGTCTGGCTGAGTGCCCTAGCAGCATGATATCCTTCAGCTCACGGGCCAAACAATATGATCTACAGCAGGGGCTCAAAGATTGGGATTCATGAAGGCATTGTGTGTGGAAATGTTGGCAGCCATTCCACCTGCAAAATAGCAAAAGTGCTGGTTGGAGGAGAGTGCAAAGTCCTGTTATTTTAGTGATAATGCTAGAGCTTAATATGAAGCCCAGCAGGTAGGAAGATGCTGCATAACAATGTCACAAAAAGGCAGTTCGTGCAGCTGTTGGAATCCAAAAGTCTGCCTTCCTTCTCCCAAACCATGTTGCTGTTAACAGGGTTTTGAGCCTTCTGAATTTTCCCTTTGCATTTCTCTCTGTTATGCCTTTCATTTTATACTAAATCCCTCTCTTTATTAGCACCCTTCATATATTTGTATCTGGTTGACTTGTCCTCACTTAGCTAGTATTATATATGCAGGGCATCATATGAATCTTCTGAGGGTGAACTTTGTGATGAAAGAGCAGTGGACTCCAGAGAAGCCTAACTCTCGTGATCCAAAGTCAGTTCGGTGAAGAGGGGAAGCATTTTATGGCCACAGACCTGACTAACACCGGTGCCTAGATCCCCAGTCCCATGGCCGGGTCTGGTTTACCCTTCCTAGAGGCAGCAGTGGACAAAGAAGCAAGCCCAGTGTTGATTGTGTGGGTTTGAAAAAGCTTTCTAGTTCTCAGAACAGCTAATCTACTTTGAGATGTACACAATAACCAAACCAATACTCTTGCAATTGATATATAGCCTTCATTCTGTTTGTTTTAGGAAAAGGAGGGGAGCTTTCAATTCCAAACAGCTGCTTTACCTTGAGAAATACCGACCTAAGATGCGATTACGCTTCAAAGATGCCAACGGTCACTGCTGTGTTCAGTAGAAAGAAACATTAAACACAGGCTGAAGTTATCATGGCTGTTTTCTGGACTCTTGGCACCTGAAAATGTGAATCTGGAATCAAACTATGTCATCAAATTAGTGGTGGAGTCAGTGCTCCTCAGCCTCTGTCGCAATGGTGGTGGTGATTTAAAAAAAAAAAAAAAAAAAACAAACCCCCCCCCCCCCAAAAAAAAAAAGTAATTAACAACAACAAAAAAAAGAAACATTTCAGTGAAGGATTGTTTTCTCCTCCAGCTGCAGTGTGAACATCTGCCAGGAGAAAATTAGTTTCTGAACCTTCTGTATTTTAACTTTTTAAAAAGAAATGAAATAAAGTAAATTTTATGTCTAAGGAAAACCAGCAGAGCATTGGCTTATGCAGAAACCATTTTCTTGGTTCGGGGACAGTGTCCCATAGTTAGCCCTTGGCACATGAATTCCCTTTGGGACTTCCTTTTTTTTTTTGTTTAGTGGTTTATCTTTTTTCCTTGCTGAGAGCTGGCAGACAGAAATAAGGAGAGGCCTTTGTTGGTGTATGTGAGCAGTCTGACAGCCTTAAGCCCACCTGGGCACTCTCCTAGAAATGTGTTGATGTTTGTGTTGTATGTCCATGCAGTATTTAGACTTTGCGGATGACAGGATGTTCTTGGTAGTTTTCTTTAACTGAAGACTCTACCTAATACCTTTTGGTGAATCTGCTAAAAAGCCTTTTCTAATTGGTGGGGGGGGGGATATTTTTAAGAAGAATGCAGTGTATGTATGTGTGTGTGTGTGTGTGTGTATGTGTGTATGCGTGCACATGCAAGTGTGTATGAGCCTGACTAACTTGTACTTCTCCAAAGAATATGGCTGAGAAGTTAACTGATTCCTTTTTGCTCCCTGGATGGAAAAAAATATATATATGTGTATGTCTTGGTGCAGAAGGATTCAGGCATTTGTAAGTGTCCTAGCTGACTAAGGGAGAATTTAGGCAGGGAGTTAAAATAACTTGTCTGCCCTAAGAAACATATAAAAGGCTATTTGCAGTCATTGTCCAGATTATCTCTGCCTTGATGAACACGGTTAACAAGGACTTGAAGAGTCTCATCTGTACTGTATGCGAGGCTCAAGTAGTACATACACAGTATTTTGGTCTTGTGAGTAAATGCCAGGTGTGGACATTTTCCCAGACTGGCCTTCATGTACAGCTCAGTTTAACCACCAATTGCCTTGTTCTTTTTTCTTTACTAGGCTCTCCTGAGAGAGCATCACTGGTTACACACCAACAATAGCTAACGTGGATAAACCATCATAACTTACAGGGTGGGGAAAACATGCTGATTTTAGGCTGCAGGGGCTGGAAACATGCAGTTGTTGCACCAGTGCAGCGCTCTTCTTGTTGCTGTCTTCAGTGCGCTAATCAACAGCTAGTGTTGCGCTGCCTCCGAGGCAGGTTTAGCAAGGCTGGTTTTACCAAACACATTAAAATGCCAACTTAGTGCCCTGACACATTAACAACCTCATATGCTTTCAATTTGACATCGTATTTGTAATATTCAGCCACGGGAGGCTCTGAATACAGGTCTAGGGTCGTCTTGTCCTGTGGTCTTTTGCTGTGCAGCACCAAAGGCTTTCATTTGTCTGTCCCAGCAGCTGTTCCAGCAGGTGTAGACTGGTACCCCTTTTTTACTGATACCTCAGATGCTGGCTCCGTGAACTGCCTACAACACAGGATATTTTCCTGATTCAGAGTTCTGTCTTGATTTGGGACTAAGAGCTGCATAAACACTTTTCAGAAAGCAAGTCATGGATTTTAAAATTATTTCCTAGAATGGTTTTTAAGTTGAAACAAAAAACGATGGTACTATTCAAACCTCCCAACTCCAGGATCTGCCAGCTGATTTTTTTTTTTTTTTTTAATGTTTTTTTTGGGTTGATAGATTTATGACCATAATCCCC
>NW_017728939.1:8145781-8160623 GCF_001723895.1 Crocodylus porosus | reverse complement strand
CGGTTCAGCAGGAAAATGAGGGGCAGGGGCAAACAGGGCACATCCAAAATTTTTCACAGGTTATTCCTCTTCTATTGAAACTGCCGCTGATTTTTTTTTTTTTTTTTAATGTTTTTTTTGGGTAGGTAGATTTATGACTATAACCCCACCCCCCTCAACTGCCCTGCCCCCAAGGCTGAGATGCTATACTTGACAAGTAGTAATAAGCTTTTTCTTCCCTTTAAAATGTCAAATGTACTTGATTGTTTTGCTTTCTGAGTAAAAGGGGCACAAAAAGTGTATGGGACGCCAATACCTACATTTTAGGGAAACAACGTATCTGAAGAGTTGATAATGCTGAGAGCATGTAATATTTATCTTTCCCTTCCCCCACAATGACACACTGTGGTTTTAATGGTTCTCAAACTGGATTTTTGTTTCTGCAAAAACTAAAGTCTTTTTTTTTTAAATCAAATGAGGTATTTGTAGCTAAAGCCAATTTGACAGATGGCACATGTTGGATGAGAGGGAAAGGTGTGGCAACTGGATTCAAAACCAAAATCCAAATTCCTTTAAAGAACAATAAAAAAAAAAAAGGTATTTTACATGCTGTATGTATAACTTTTTGCATCCCCCCTCCCCCCACTTTTCTTTTGATTTATAATAATGTACTGTGTTAGCTTGTACTTTGTCCCCGCAACCTTAACTGAATTGAGAAAAGGTGATTTAAATGCACGTGAGTGCACAGACTGTCATACAGTGTAGACCTGGGGGGTGTGGAGAGGGCTTAATTTGCCACCAGGGCCCAACAGGCACAATATCTGGTTCAGCACTTGGACACAGTGCAATAAAGTTCTTGCAGTAAAATGTCTCTTCCCTCTGGTTCTCGGTGAATTTGTTGCATTTCACATATACATTTGAGCACTGTTCGGTACTCGCTGCTCCTCTGGTTCCTCAGCCCAAGCCGTCTGTGTTCCACGTAGTAGCTGGGCTCATGACCGCGGTTCTGCACTGCGTGGCGTGAACTTGCTAGTGACTCAGCGACACTGGGAAATCAACCTCCATCCAGAAAAGAGGAAGAATTGCATCAGATACCAGCTGTTTCCTTCCCATTACATCACCTGTGTGTGTCTGCTCTCTTTCTCTCTCTTTTTTTAAAAGAAAAAAGCGGTTCTCAGTTGAGAACATTTTCTTTTCCCCTTGACAAAGCTAGACCATGTGCTGTCTGGCAGTGTGTGAATTAAAATGTGGGAGGGAGGGAGGCAGTAACAGAGGACTCTTACAGCCTTGGTTCCTAGTCGGTAGGCGTATCTACACAAGACGCTGACCACAGGTGTTACTGTGCAGTCATTTAGTACTTGCATACCCAAGTACTAAATGACTGTGCAGTAATCGGTGTTACTGCACGGTAGCATCCCTGCACGGCTTCCTGGCCGTGCTGACTCTGCAGTAGCTCATTACTATTGTGGGAGTAGCATTGTGTCGTGGTTCGTGCCCTGCGAGGCTACTGCGCAGTAAACGTCTTGTGTAGAAATGGCCAGTTTTGCTTCAGTTGTAGTGGAGTTCAACTGAACAAATACCTATCATTTATTTAAATATAACTAAGGTGCTGTTTTCTAAGCTTCACTTGTAGTCAGCTTTGCTTAGCTGCCAAAGCCAATATATGACCCTCAAATTAGGATCACATTTCTAATTTGTATCCGATTTTCTCACTAGTCCATTAGTGAAGTCCCCAATGCTGACTGGCAATCAGATAATGGAGCATGCTGGCCATGATAATGCAGGAACCAGTATCTGTGAAGTGCCATTTCCTGTGAGGATGTCTTTGTATAATGAGTTTTAATAATAATTAAAATAAAGCCCCAACCCCACAACCCTGTTGCTTGTTTTTCATGGACCCTGCCATGAAGGCAGGTTGGTTTACCTCATTAACCAAAGGCTCATCTGCAGGAGCTACAGGTTTAATTGCAGGTTAGATAGAGCTGTGTTTCCCTTGTTCCTTGATATTTTTCATATCCATTTCTGAAAATGCAGCCACTGGTATTTTTAGTTGGCGATATTATTTAACTGCATTAGCATTTATACCATTTAAAGAAGTGACTTGAAATTTTGAGAGGCAGTCTATAATTAGTAGGGTTGCAAAAGTAATTTAGCTATAGAAGTCTCAGATCACGATTTTAGGAGTGTCCAACTTCGTAAAACTAATCAAGAGTACCGCTGACTTAGACTTACTATTAGCAACTGCTACCAATCACAAAACTGGTCCCTGTAAGAGTTTTCTAGGTGCAAAAACATTTACTTCGGAGCAGGGCTAGCTTATATCAGTCGATTGCAGAATTTGGTGCAAAATGTTGATGGCAGGATTCCTGTCAAACCTCTTGTATAGATTATATTACGAATAGGACTGATACCACTATTATAGTGGACAGCAACATGGCCCCAACCTACATTAAAATGTTTATAGTGAACAGTACATGTTAAATATCGCCCAAGTCGGTCTCCACACTTAACATTTTTCTTGTCATGTATGAATTACACTACGGTCACCAGAGAGCTCTGTCTTCACCAACAAACCACCCAAGCCCGAGTTTGTACTGCTTAACTTGATGGCGTGACAATAAAAAGCCTTGCAGCTGACTACACTATAGTGTCATTTATTCCTAGTACATCTACCTTGGGAATGAATTATATGTCCAATTTTCCTGGTATAGCCTCAGAGGGGAGTACTGATGTGAAATGAAGAAAAGGGAAGTCCAATAATCTGTGCCTACAAAACAACAACCTGCCCCCGTGAAACCTTTTCAGCCTGGAGTCATTGTTGGAAGCATCCTTACTCCATAGCGCTACTCATACCACCCGTCTCATCGAGTGGGATGGGCATAATTCCCTTCCAAACAAGTACTGCTGCCCGAGTGACCAAAGTGCTCGTGCATCTTGCAGTCCAGAAATACTCCTTGTAGTCTCAGAGGAGAATGAGAATGGGATGTGACTTTTTGCTGGTTCAGAGCACTGCCTGCAAGTCTGTGAGAATAACGCATCTCTACCTTGTCTCTAGTAAAGGATGTCTTTTTTTCCTTTTCCCCATCCCATCTCTAACGTGGTGGTCACCATGCTTCAACCATAGCGGTCACAGATATTACCAAGAGTTGAACACTATTTTCGGTGAAGGTAAGAGCTACCTAAATGCCTATAAGATCCAGGAATCTCTTGCAGAGCTGGTCAGAAAACTACTTCCACACTTTGGGCAAACTCATTTTGAAACCTTTGTTTTAAAACAAAATTAAAATGTCTAAAGTGTCCCAGACCTGAAATACTGCCCCCTGCCAAAAAAACCCAAAGTATTTGTAAATATTAAAAGATACTGCATTGTGATTAGTCTTTAACTCTGTAATCACATACTGTTTCTTTCCCTGCCAAAGGACTCCTAATCAACACTGCTCGCTTAAGAGACAGCTATTCAATATTTTTTTTAATCCACATTGTTTGGTGTGTAAGCTCCTGCGGTGTTGATTGCCTACTATTCATACCCTGCTCTGAACACATCATTATTAATTTCCCTGTGGCTTTATTATGCCACTTATTACAGTATCCAAGTGCTACTCATGACCCCTGTGCTATGGGAGAGTGACATGTTCTCTGTTTCACAGGTGGGGAACTAAAGCACAGAGCAATTAAGGTCAGAAGTTTCTACATCTTTTGGGTGACTAATTTGAGACACCGCTGACTTGATTTTTCAGGGTCCTTAGCTAGGTGTAGCGCTTTATAGACTCAAAGCACTGTTCCCATTTACTGAAGTTGTAGCCAATGCTCGACATTTCTGGACGCCATTCCCTGGGATATCGAGATGGACACTGAAAGATGAATGGGTGGCAACCTGTGAAGACCAAATAACGGTGAATAGGAACAGTGCTGGGGCAGCTATAGAGTCTAGTCCTCCATGGCAGTATTCAGCTCTTAACCATTAGACCCTCTTTTCTGTGCCTGCAATCTCTGGCCTCATTCATCACACACCCTCAGGTTTCTGTAACAAATGAGCCCAGTCCAGTAGACAACAGCTTCCTTTATTATAAAGCCCTGCTGCGTCTCCAGAGCAGGTCCACGCTATGCATTGAGTAAGGATGGACCCCATGGGAAAAGCAGTAGGTAACCGTACGATGAGCATACTGTAACACATACGCAAGGGGGTCAACATAGATAATGGGAATGGGCATTTTTCAAAGGCTTATACCTTAGCTTCATTTGGGCGTGTTTTCTTAGGAATGGCAAAAACCGCATCTCTCCTACCAATGTTACCACCGTGCCAGAGCTCAAGGTGCCAAGAAGAACATTTAAAAGAAATCAGTCTCCAACTTGAACGTGGGCAAAGGCTATTCTTTTCCCCTTAGCCTCGTTGTGAGAAACAAATGAAACATTTTGCTTGATTTTTTTCCAAAGCAATTCAGCCCGAGGCATACTTCCCATGCTAGTGTATCAGCCAGAATGGTTACCTTGACAAAATGATAAGCACCAGAAAACAAGGTTTTATAATTGGAAATGTCATTCAGGCTGAACAATAACCCAAGTGCACATCCCCACCTCTAATATAAAATAGCATTGATTTAATATCCAATATATAATTAATATGATGTGTGGCTAGAAAACACAGATCATCAAAAATAAAAAAGCAAACAGTTATTTCTTTCGATGCGTTCGCACTGAGTGGTTTGTTTAAATTGACTTGTTCCTATGAAATGTTTCCATTTCAACACAACTATGGTTATCTATGGAAAATTGTACTAATGAAAAAAAATCCCATTAACTCAAACCAGTCACTCAATTGCTTGCTTTTTCAACTTTTTGATTTGTCTCCTTCCTGCCTCACTACCCTGCTGACCTCAATAAATTGCCTGAGCCCAACCCAAGTCCTCTGTTTTGAGTTGGCTCTGACATTTTTAACCATCTGCTTCAGTCAGATAATTGGGCACAGGAAGCTAACAGGGTAAGTGTAGTGCACTCCCTTGAGAGCCGCTTGCTCTGCTGCATCAGGTGTTAAGACCTTAAATTACACAGGACTGAGCATCTCCTCTCTCGTTATAATTCCTTAAGAACCCATTGGCGCAAGGTGCTGAATATCCAAGCTGAAGACATTTGGTGCCTCAAAACTATGCAAAGTTGCTTTGTGCCACACCAGTCTGAGTTCAATTAAAGGACTTCTCCATGGTGGATTCCTTTAAGCTGGCTTGACTGCAAATGTGTACATACATAAAATTGATGGCATTAAGGGGTCCCTCGACTCGCCTGTGAAAATTGAGCTGTCAAGCTTTTTTATCTAGAAAAGGATTTACTCCCTTTCTACTTTGGCTCCAGCCCTGTGAGAGATGTAATTGGTAATATTTTGCACACGTGTATTTTGTCTTGTGTCTGAGGGCTCCCCAGGGGCGAGAGCGGTTCTCATGACTGCACTGCGGTGGGTGCAGGTGCTCCCCATGATTCTGCAGAAGTGGGTGCTCTGCAAAGTGAGTATGAGCCTTGGCTAATGCTACGCTGCAAGCCCAAGGGTAAGGGTTGTAGTGGACCCAGGTCCTTTCTCCTACTCTGACCACTAGCTACACTTTTTTTCTCCTGACATTTCAAACATTGCCAAGAGAGAAAGAAATGACGTAAGAAAACCTTGGCTCTGACTTGTGCAAGCTGACAATTTAACCATATTCAAAAAGGGACTGGATGGATTCCAGGAGGAAGGATGCATCAGTAGCGATTAAGCATGGGAGTTAGGGGCACAGCCTCTGAATCGGAGCTTCCTCGACTTTAACTGCTGGAGGCTGCACATGAGAGGAACAGCGGAAAAAACCCTGGTCATATCCAGTTCACGCTCCCTTGCAGCATCCACTCTGCCATGGCGTGACACAGGAGACTGGGACAGATGGACCTATGGTCTGACCCAGTCAATGGCGGTTCTGACCTGGCTCAGTCTAAGCAGTAAAAGCATTGCTTGAAGCAGCTGCTTGTGTGATGCAAAGGTGGAAAGAAGGTGCTTCAGAGTGGGCTTATAATACATAGTCGCTGAAAGACCCTGGAGCCCCTTTGAGCCTATAACCTCCACTGGCAGACCTGCACCCATTGGAAATCTTGGACCTTAAGAGGGGGAAAAGAGGCTCCAGGTAATGCCACTTAGGGCAGAATATGGATCTTCATTGGGAGCAAGCAAAGACGGTTACAGCCAACTATGGTGGGAGACAGAGCATCATGGAAAGGACACAGGGCTAATGTTCCACTTAAAGCAATTGGCAGTTAAGGCCTGCTGCTCGGATCAAGCCTGAAGTGGGGAACTTTGGCTGGAAAACCACAAATTCCTCTTCTGACATTTAACAAGAATTCTTAAGACAGCAAGAGCCTTGGAGACGTGAGAGTTGTTTTTAGAAACAGTAAACTTCCTGGAAATTTCACCCATAATTTGGCGGGGGGACGGGATGGGGGTGAGGGAAGAATTGTCCCCACAGCTCCTCAAGAAAACCATCAGCAGGGCAAGGCTGTTTAGAAAATGCTACTGCTCTGCACAGGTATTCAGTGGCTTTCCTAAAAGCCATCCTGATTGCTTGGGGGGCAAGTGGGAAGAAGCCAAAGAGCTGCCAAGCGGCAGCTACGTCCACTCAGTTCTGGCCCCTGGGTCTTAACTCTCATATTAGCCCAAAGCGATTAAGGTCTCATTCTCAGTCTAATCCTCCAGGCATATAAACCAAAGAAGTAAATAAAAGAATCTGAGTGTCTCCGGCTGCTTTTACACCCAGCAAAGCCTTGTTGAATGGCAGCACAAATCTTGGTCTTAATGGGCTCTGTCTTAGGTGGCTAGCAGAAATGGCATCCTTACAGGCAGGAATGGTCCTGTCTAAGCCTGCCTGTTGGAGATCTTGATGCTGATGGGTTTGGGCCGCTTTCACAAACCCCACGCAGGGTCCGAGTTCTGGAGAACTCCTGCCAAAGCCCCAGTGAGAGTTGTCCCATCACCTTGGCTTTTTATTTTGTAGTCCCTGGTCAAGTCTGCAAGACGCTTACTGTGCATTGGCCTAATACTGCGCCATAGTGCGTCACGGCAAAAACCGTGCTAATGGCCTGCTGTGCAGTGCAGTGTTATTAGGTTAATGCGCAGTATGCGTCACTTAATAATCATGCGCCAGTGCTACTGCACAGTAACTTTAGTGCTTTATTAAGGAACTAGTAAATGAAGTGTGCAGTATTTAAGCCGCATAATGAATGTGGAGACGTGCCCACCAAGTGAACAGGTGCACAGTAACAAAACAGGGCCAATCAAGCCCCTCTCCTCCATGCATCCCCAAACTGTTTGCACAGTTGGGGTTGGTGCTGTCTTCAATGGCGCTCATCTGCTGTGGAAATAGCGGGGGAGGAAGCCATAAGGGTTGCTCGATCTATTTAGCTTCCACAAGAGAAGGCCGAGAGGGGATCTGGTGGCTGTCTATAAACTCACCGGGGGGACCAGCGGAAATTGGTGAGGCTCTGTTCCCCCGGGCACCACCTGGGATAACAAGGAATAACGGCCACAAATTGATTGAGAGCAGGTTCAGGCTGGAAATATTGCTTTATGGTTAGGGCTGCCAGGCTCTGGAATGGGCTCCCAAGGGAGGTGGTGCTCTCCCCTACCTTGGGGGTCTTCAAGAGGAGGTTGGATAGATATCTGGCTGGGGTACTATGATCCCAACACTCGTTCCTGCCCCAGGCAGGGGGTTGGACTTGATGATCTGTTTAGGTTGCTTCTGACCCTAGGAACTAAACCGGGGTGGGCAAAATGCGGCCTGGGGGCCGGATGTGGCCCACCAGGCCATTCTATCTGGCCTGCGGGGCCCCTAAAAAATTTAGAAAATTAATATTTATCTGCCCCTGGCTGCCTATCATGTGGCCCCCAATGGCTTGTCAAAACTCAGTAAGCGATTCTCCACCCAAAATAATTGCCTGCCTTGAACTAAACTATGAAACAGCTTCTTTTTCACAACGACTCTAGCTGCAACAGCACGGGGAGAAGAACCAGCCCTCAGCACCCTGGATGTGTGCCCCTTTATATGACCCAGGCTTGTGTGGGCTGGAGTTGGTGCCCCATGCAAGCACACGGACTAGGACAGAAGAGCAAAGAAAGAAAAAGTAACAGGTAAGCCGTTGTCTCTTGTATCCCCATTAAAGAGCTGGGGAGAGCATGGCACTGAAGCAAGAAGTGACTCACTCCAGGTCACAGAGTGAGCCTGCAGCGGTCAGGTCTCCCAGCCCCAGTGCTTTGTCCAATGCCCACTTGCAAAGGGGTGGGGTGAGCAGAACTGCTGTACGGCAACAAAAGGCTCCTTTATTTTAGCCGGTGCTTGGACTGACAAGCACCCTGCTGGGAGAAAGCACAAATGAGACGGGAGCTAAAACATACCATTGCCAAATGTCCCCTGCCTTCTGAAAACAGAGAGGCAGGGACTGCTAAGACCCGTGAGCGATCCTGGAGGAGGAGCGCACAGCATCAACCCCCGACTGCAGCAAGATGCAGAAAGGCCTTGCCGTGGGAGACGTGTTATCTCTGGCATGGCCGCGCGTGTAGAGCGACTGACTTTCCTAAACTACTGTTTAGTTTCAATTTTTATGTCGTTACTCCAAAAGCACTTGGTTCGTTTGCTTGCTGGATAGCAAGGGTTCACCAGGGGTGCTTATTTAAGTTATTTCTGTTACAACCGTGCCTGGGGGTGCCGCCTGGGATCGGTGCTGCACAGATGGTGAGAAGCAGCCCCTGCCACCAAACAGGCGATGTGATGGGTCTAACTAGAAAACAGGTGGAAGGGGAAACTGAGGCACAGAGGGGATTGGCCTGACCAAATTCACCCAGCAGCCCAGTGGCAGAGCTGGGGACAGGTCCAACTCCAGTGTCGTGCCGGCTGCATCACGGTGCCTCTTGCCTGGACAGCTCTTGCCCTTGCCAAGTGCGAGCATCATGTCAGAGATGGGGCACAGATGGGCCTTAACTTGTATTTCAGGAGCCCTGGCACAGACTGAGCTGGGACAGGCGAGTGTGGGAGAAGAGGAGCCCTGAGTCCCAGGAGACATCAGCGTGCGGGACACTTTCAGGGAGGACTATTACCCCAAGCCATTACAAATACCCTAAAAATGACAGGAGAGACCAAAAGAGAAATCTTGTCTGAAGGGATCCGAGGACCCGATTGTGGGCAGGCCAGGATTTGTATTTAATGGCTTTCTCTCAAGACACAAGGGGCTGTTGGTCTCTTGAACCTCACTGTGCTCCATCAGCAGCGACACGGGGCGTTGATGCCCGCTGAAAGCACCGTGCCAACCTCCACCTGCCGTGGGTCAGCTGTGGCACGCGGTGTATGGCAGAGACCCCGCACACGCGTTTTTCGCATAGAAGACTTCAAATACTGAAGGTGCCGATCACAACAAAAAGGTGACGGGGAAACCTTTGCTACAGACGAATACAGCAAAATTCGGCAGCAAAGCAAGCAGGACCTGTAGTAAGCACCAGTGGAGTCACGTGCTTCTACGGCATCGTCTCCCTTATGTTCAAACTGAGACAGGGACTAATGTGGCTGCAGAGCGCTAGCGCAGCAATGATAACGCCAGCTCCCCTGCGTGCAGGCAGACTGGGAACCAAAGTCGGATCTGATCTGACGGCCAGGAAGTGGGCTGGGGAGAGGGAGATGCCAGTGGACTGGGGTGAGGAAGAAAGGCTCCCATTCAGGAAAATGCCATCGAGGAAGCTGTCCTAGCAGCCCCAGTCTCGGCAGCCAATAACACACAAAGGAAACTCTCGCCACAGCCGGGTGGAGAACAGCGCGACGCAGGCTCCGCAAATGTAATCGAGACGGCAGGAACCCAGCGCTGCTGACAAAGGCTTGTTTTCATTGCCGCGCGGCCTCCATCCCAACCTGCTGGAGCTATTCCTTGCATCTTGATTAACAAGCCAGACTTGCTTTCCTTCGGCGAAGCTGGCCAGAAATTTTAAATGGGAGAAGGGTCAGGAGAAAGGTGACACACATTAAAACACGGTTTCTCTGGCTAACGACGGTCCTCCTGCAAGGATAATGATTTGAAGCAAGACAAATGCCCTGCATTTCAGTTAACTCCTCTCTGGCTTGTGCTAAATCCATTACGGGATGCCTTGCATTTGACATTTGTGTCTTTGTCCTCCACACTGACAGTAAATTTACAGGCAACAGGGGAGCGCTGGATGACTGCCAGGTGCGTGACTACCACCATGGTTAGAAATGGCCCCTTTAGGATCATTCCAGCGGATGAGGCTACGGCTTGAGAGCACTAATGAGCATGCCAGGGGTGGTGGGGGGAGTAATGCAGGTATCGACATCGCTTGCACAGCCATGCTGTCACCATCCAGGCCTGCGACATGCATCACCTAAGGCTGTTTTCTGGTTACTAGGTAATAGCGGCATCCCAGGTGAATCCTTCATGTCTGCTGCGGCGATGTATCACACGGCTCTCCTGTCTGCTGGCTGCTAACTGAGATCAGGCTGCGCATTTATTTCAGGCTTTTCAACTGGAATGAAGCCTGAGCTCCCAGGGGCCGGGGGAACGGACTTAAGAAACCTCTTGCTTTTGCTTGGAAACGGTTTTAGATGAATGCTAGAGCTTGCAGAAGTGAGAGGCTTTTGGAAAGCTTCTGAACGGAGCAGCCAGGCAGACCGCTCTGCAAGCGCACCTCCGTCTATTCCAGTCCCCTATGCCCCAAACTCTGGGACGACCCTGAATCCTGAACCCTGAAATCCTACCAGACTTAGGACAAACTCCTCCAGTACCCCAGGCAGGCGAGGTTCGTTGGGTAGATACAATCTCTTTCATTAGACCGACTAAATAGTTGGAAACAAAGTTATTTGGAAGCTTTTGGGCACAAACACCCTCCAGTATCCCAGTCCTTGGCATCGTGGTTCTACCATGGTACCTCACTCCACAACTGCAGTACTTGCCGCATATTCAAATCCTGGCCCGCTCTTGATCAGACTTTCAGATGTACCCTGCTTTGCTAGATAGGGCCAGGCTCCTTCTGCTGTGCACAGCTGTTGAGCGGGGTGAGGACTCCTTTCCTTTTGAACGGTTATTGCACATAATCATCGCCCCGCTGCAAGAGGAGTCCTCTCCCACCCATTCTGCCTCCCAGCTCTTACTTGCATGAGCCTATGTTGTACCTACTCCCATTACCCCACCTGCTCGATAGCAATGAGATAGGGCAGCACACGGGCTGGATCAAATCAACATACTCCACCAGGATTCAAGTGTGGCCTGCAATAAATTGGCTGGTCCTTCCTGAGCTAGAGGATAAAACTGCCAGGAGAAAAAGAAACCTTGGGAGCAAAGCTGGGGAGGTATGCACTATCCCTATCTGCCTGGGAGCAGCCACTACCACAGCGGCTCAAGGTCGAGGGCTTGCACAGTTGCAGGGCTCGAACGGAGAAACAGCCTCCAGAAAGATGTATGTAGCCATTAGCCATGGCCTCTACTTTGCCAGCAGGGAATGAAAGGGAAAATCCCATCACGGATGCAAACAGCTTTCAGGAGAGATGTGCTGCCTCCTCACAGGCATGCTGATGCTTGGTGCAAAAGTTTTGCACGGGCTCAGCGGGTCCTGGGGCTGGTCCAATCTCCCCTTCTGGCAGCGGTACTCCCTGACGGATTTGTTCGGGCTCCAGACTCTTGGGGCTGAATCCAACCAACCCTGAATGCAAACATCTCCCTCCAGGTGATGGGCGACTGGCAGTCTCGAGCACTCTGACCTCTGTGGGATAATACCATCAGGTCCCCCTGGGGACTACATGCCCCTTTTGGCTATCACACAAATTAAAATCACTTCTTGTTCTGAAGAGGAGAAAAATCCTCAGCTGCCCAGCAGTGAATTGATTATGGAAAGCGGTTCCCGCAGTGAGGAGGAAATGCCTCTTAGCCATACAGTAAACAGCAGGTTGTTTTTTCAGTTTTTTTCCTCTTTTTCTTTACCCCGTGTGGCAGCTCTTTGACTTGGTGGATCAATGCACCAGAAACTGCTCAAACTGATTTCAGCCCTGACCCCATCCATCACGCCACTCTTTCCCCTTCCTCCCCCTGCCTCCACTCTTTTAGCCGCAGACACACATTGATTCACGAATAGCTCTCAGAGCAGCCCAAGTGCATAGTGAGTTGTTGTGTTGGGGGTTTTTTGTAACCTTCCTCTGCATGTAATTGCGTTCAGGTACCAGGCAGAGGAACTTGGCTGGATCCCAATATGACTTGCCAGGCATTTGATATGCCTTGATCTCTACATCTTTTGCCTGTGGTATCTTCCAAATTTCATTTGGACCTAGATGCAAAAGCTGACATGCAGCGTGGGGATCAGTTCAGAGCAGTGGCAGAAGATCAGGCTGTGCCTAAGTTGCTGCTAGTTCTTTTGCCAGCTCCTGTCCCTACAAGGCCTTGCCGCTGTTACATGCGCTCTGCAAACCGCAGTTCACACAACGGCAATAGCATCAGTGACCGAGCTGTGACGGGCAGTCAGCAGCCACCTCCTTGCTCTCATTCCCAGCACTTCATGGGGACATGAGAATTACTCCTTCCCTCGTAGTCCCAGAGGCTGGATATATTTGCAAGCATGTAAACTCCTATCCTTCAATAAGCCATCTCTGTGCTCTGATATCCATCTTTGCCCTCTTTGCTCCTATTCCCCTCTTGGTCCTGCTCTTCTCTCAACTCTCCATTCAAATCACTCCTCTTGTCTTCTCCCCTATACAATCCCGGGTTACGGGGAACTCCTGTTGGATCAAGCGTGGAGTAGAACAGGTGACTGCTTCTGCTCCTGTTTGCGCTGCGTGTATCCAAAAGCTATAGACCAGCTTCACAAAGTCCTGTCCCTAGCAAGGACTGGGTTCAGGTTAAAACAGTGATGGCTCCTCTGGGGAACAGTCCCTCCAACAGCTGTTCAAAGGTCCTCATCGTATCCCAGTGGAGATATAGTTAGCATGCTAAAAGCCTTCCTCCACTGAGCTCTCTTCACTCATGCTACCTCTGCATCATGCATACCCCACGAGTGATCTGGAAGCTCCTTGGGGCAGGGATTTGCTTTCTGCAATGTGCAGTGCACGCTTACAGTGCTGAATGAACAACAGGGCATGTCAGCCCATGCTGCTCACACCTGACACAGGCTTGACAGAAAAGAGACAAGGCACACAAATGCCATGTCTTCTCTGTGCCCTGGCGGCAGTCTGCTTCGTCAGCTGTATATATGGAAGCTCTTGTGCGCCTGCTTTCTCATGAGCAGAGCTGATCCCCGCATCCATCCAGCTAGCAATATTTGCAGACACAATGACAGTAACCTCTCGTTGTGCCAGTCCCATATTGAAAATGCAATCATACAGGAGGCGATTTGCCTTCTGAGTCAGCCCAGGCCTCCAGACTGCAAAGTGTGCAAGATCTAATGCAGCCAGCAATGGCTTCCTAATTGATTAATTCCTTTCTCTTCTTCCAGAATACCAATAGCTGATCGATGAAGCAGAAGAGCTGGAACAGCTGTAGATCTGTACCCAGTCAAGACCTTCCAGAAGAACTGGAAGAAACGTATTTGCAGACTTGCAAAATGAATTGATTTTTTTTCCTGAATGTGGCTAGGCAGGTATACTCGGTTGTTCAGAGCTGTTTTCAACTTTGTCCTACCTGTCAATCTAGGCACTTATGCCATTTCCGTAACAGCACAGTATCTCCAAAGGTCAGAGAGCCTGTCTGAAAAACAAGTCTCCCTCGCATTTGTGGTGTTGCTGAAGCAGAAAACAAATGAGGACAACAGGCCTGTGCTAAAGGCAGCGAGAATGTCTCTTGTTTCGCCAGGCATCCAATGATACCACCACAGCAGAGAAAGGAAAATTACTCTAAAACCTGAGTTATTCCTAGTGAAAATGTATTTTGCAGTGGGTGTGACACAAAGAGGGACTTTTACATGTGTCTGGGGTGACCTTCTCTAACTGAATTTGGGCAAGAAGCAATTTCTAGATTTCATCAAAGATTTCAGGGCAAACCCTTCCTTATTAAAGTCATGGGCATGGATTTTGGGGGGGTTTTGTTCTAAAAAATTATGTATAAAACTCCATGCGCCTCTGACGCTCCAGGTTCAGTTACAAATACAGCCTAGCATACCAACAGTCTTATGCCTCTGGGCATTCAGCAAGCTGTTTTCTTTCACGCAGCAATCCTATTCTTGCGTTTTCTACAGCAGCTTTCATTTAGGGTGCTTTGTGAGGATGAGTGATTAATCCTCGCTCATCGCCCCGAGGCAGAGAAGGAGCAGTATCCCCATTTGGCAGACCGGAGACTGAGACACAGCGAGATAAAATGACTTGCCCTAGCCAAGAAATCTGTGGCAAGCTCCAGGCTTCGACTAAACACCCGTGGGCAGCGGCTGCTTGCTCGACAGCGGGCGGCCAGGCCCCTCTGAGCTCCCCAGGCACTACCGCCGCACGGGCCCTTTCCCCTGCGAGTGCGAGCCAGGTCTCCAAGTGCCTTGTTGTGCCGACACCGCCTTCCTGTCTCTTCCCGAGGCAGCGCGGAACAGCGGTGCGCAGGGACGGCCGCATACCAGCGTGGGAGCAGACAAGGAAACTAACTGCCAATAAAATACCCATTCAGAGGTGTACGAGGGCTGGTTCTCAGAACAGCACGGCCAGACGGCGGGGCTATGAGCGCGCTGGGGGGCTGCAAAAGCAACTGGGCTGCCCAGCATGACCCTACTAAACTCGGGATGCCCTTTTCAAATCCTCGGGGGTGGAGGAGGGCTCGCTCTCTCCCGGGGGGCTCCGGCCAGGGTTTCCGCGCAATCCAACCGCGCGCACTCGGCCCCCCCGCGCCACGGAGCAACCGC
>NW_017728939.1:8052226-8144990 GCF_001723895.1 Crocodylus porosus | reverse complement strand
CACCCCACCCTGAGGTGCAGAGGGTGGAGGTGCCCCCTCATTCCCCACTCACATGCGGAGCAGGGTGTGCCTCGGGCAGGACGATGAGCCCTCTCCATGCCTGGCCGCGCAGCACGAGTGGTGCTACAGTCAGGCTGTGTTTTATCCCCGTGGGGTGTGCGTGAGGGTCCATCAGCTGCACGTGATGGTGCACAGAGCCTGCCTTTGCATACACAGCACGTGCTTGGCACGTTGGGGTTTCCGGGGCACGTGTGGGTGAATAAAATCAGACAGCATATATAGGCATGTGTTGAATGGCACCGGTTACGGGAGCAGGTGTGGGTATGGAGGCGTGGGCACAGGTGTGAGTAACAGCTCACGGCTGTGCAAAACCTTGAACGTGTGCACGGTGCTTTAGGAGAAATACGTTGACCTCTGGGCATCTTGGGTGGAAAGAATTAGGGCAGGAGGAGAGGGGTGGGGCCTACATTAGAAAGCAGCTGCCGTGAAGTGAGGGGGCTCTGAAGAGGGTTTGGCCAGGGGAGAGTCGGCGTATGCCGTGCACAGAATCCGCCTGGAAGCGCCAAGCGCAAGAGCAGACGAGGCAGCGGATGCCAGGCTGGCAGAGCCTGGGAAAGCAGCAGAGAGAGAGAACTCAAGAGGTTCAGGTAGAGGCAGCTGTTATCTTTGAATCCAGTATTTCCCTTCAAATGATGCGGCTTGCGGAGAATAATGGCTTTGTTACTAAGCTACGTGGATTCGGTGTCTGTTTTCCAGCGGGTCTGTTTGTACGTGCTGTGGGGAACGCGGCCCGTGCTCCAGGACTTCTGAAAAACGTCTTTGTGCCGGTTCCACGAGGAACGAGGCAAAACCAGATGCAATCGAGGCTTGAAGAGAGCAAGAACCTCGGGCAGTCCATTTATCCTAATGGAAAATGAGAGCTTTCGCGTGTGGCAGTGGATTTGGTCGGGCTTCTGGCCTGCTTGACTAGGAAAAGAGAGACCAGAAGTGCTGATACTGCTTATTTCATGTGCTGAGATAAGGAACCTGCACGCCTTGTTTTGTCCCGATACCTTACCCTGTGCACGGATGTTTTCTTTAAATGAACTGCCTGCGTTTACTATTGTTTTGTTTCTCCAAGGTCGTTATTTTTTCTCTTTCTCTGTCTTAAGTCTAAATACGCGTGTGAACTTACAGAGTTCGAGAAATCCTTTGAAACAGACACGTGGGCGATTCCTCGCTGTATGGCGTTCTCCCTGTGGTCACAGTATAGGCCTAAATAACGAAAAGCTGGCTCTGTCACTTCTGATTCAACCACAACGTGAAGTTTGATTTCTTCCACACGTGTCACAGCTTGGAAAGATCCGGCGGTGGGAGCGCCAGGGGGGATGGAAGACGTTGTCTCTGCCTGCCTTGCGGATAAAGAGTCACAAGGCGAATGCTCAAAGCTTGCTCCAGAAGTAGACGGTGAAAACAAGGGGCCATTGAACACTGAAGGGTCTTCGCTTGGCCCTGGGAACTGTGACAAAGTCCTGCCGACAGAAGAAGCGCTTAAGGAAAACGCTGCTGTTGCTGAAGAGGCTTTTGAAAGCCCTAAAAGAAATGGCGTCAGCGGTGATGACAATAAGGGAAGCAGAGCTGTCCCAAGTGAAGCCCGCTGTGTGAACTTGCCACACCTTGATCAAGCTTTAGATGAAGATAATAGCGGAGAGCTCCAGAGCGCTCCAGAAATCCCACTTCTTGAGGCCTTGGGGGAAAAAAGAGAAGTTGTGCAATGTAGAAAATTTGGAAGTCCGAGGTCCTGAAGAAGCAGCAACGTTGCAGGAAACAAGGTTTCCCAGTTCGGGAGCTGTCAGAACAAGTGTGTCTTAACTGGGAAGGAGCCACAGTGAAAGCATTGCTAAGTCCAGTAGGTTTTTCAGGGCCTGTTTCCATCTTCCAGGAGCAGGGAACATCCAGGTCACCCAATGGTCCTGATCCAGAAAAGGAGGAGGAAGAGCTTTTCAGGTTTCGGTCGAATTTTTTTTTGCCCTTTGTCCTCTCTAGCTCTTGAGAACGTAAAGGAAAATAAAGAGTTCATTAGCAGACTAAGGATCCCCCATTGCCAAAACTCCCTAGCCCACCCAAAGAGACCGCTACCCACCTGCCGTCCTCTTTTACAGCCCCCTGGACTCTTAACCTCGTCTCCCTCTCCCCTCATTGATATCTTCTGTAACTAGACCTCCTTCCATTTTCCAAACCCTCCCAACTCTCTCTGAAGGACAGAACGTGCAGACATGCCTGTGTCTGAAACCATTTGCTTCAGTGAAAAGCTCTTGAGTTGCATCCTTCCAGTATTTGTCAGACCCCATTTCTCCATCTTGCAGACTGAGGGCTGTCGCAGTGAAATCACATTTCTTTGCAGATTTTGGATGCGGGAATGCTTGTGACACCCAGCCCCACATTTGGGGAAGGGATTCTCACCGTAAGTCCTGTGAAGTGTGAATTTTGCCTTATTTCTGCCCATTTTGAGACTCCCGTGTGTCACATGATTGGAGCTGGTTGGTATGAAGCCATAGTTGTTGCTCTCTGTGCTGGGGACATGGAGAGGGAGCAGCCTGATTTGGGTCCATGGGATCTTGTCTGCCTGCCCTAGTATTTATAGCTATCAGTTGTTTTTCATGGGGCCTCCTCCTTCTCACTGCTTTTTTGTGACTCGGTTGTAAGGGTCGGATGACTGTTTTACAAAAATAGAATTGGAAAATAGGTGTATTTTCAGGGACTTGAACAGGGTGAAATGGATTCACAGTTAGGCAGCTAAATCCACTTCTATGTCCAATAGGTAGAATAGATTCTGGCCTTAATTCTGTAATTGTGTAAGTTGTCACGATGCCCCGACCATGACATAAAACTTGATCGAATCACTTTGTTGCCCCTGGGTCTCATGCACCTGAATGGGGAAGGGCAGGCAGAGGGCCCTGAGACTCCTTGGTCTGGTGAATCCATGAGAGAGAGCACTTTTGTGGTGGAGGAGGTCCTCAAAGTGGACTAGAGCAGGCCAGCCTTTATGTTTCCCCAATTCCCAGCTGAGGCAACTAAGGCTTAGTTTACTGTTTCATTCTTAAACAATTAAAAAATAAAGATAGCAAATAAAAATAAGCATGAATAATTTATAAATAATGACAGTAGTTATGCATCCACCTGAATTATTCATCCTCATTGCCGACTACAATTTTGTAGCACTCGGTGATCGTTAAGGGCCATATGCCATCTCCGTTCAGCTTCCGTTCATATCTGGGAGCTGCGTGCACGCGGACTCAAGAAGCATGTGGCTTTTTAAATACAGCAGCAACAAAGGTACATGATGCAGCCCAGGTTTGCAGGAACATCAGGCAGTCTGCAGGTGCTGGGTGCGTTGCCATGATCTCACCGCCTCCGAAATGTGTTACATCTTTGAATGTGCTTCAGCTGGCTGTCTGTGGTTCGTCTTGAGGCAGTGGCGGTGTCACAGATCGTTCTTGGCACCGTTGCAAGTGCCTCAGCCGGCGAGTGTTGCTTCTTGATCAGCTGAGGTTTAAATATAAGTCTCAAGGTAGAACAAAAACCCAACCTGAAATAAATATGAGCAATTTTAAACTATCTGAGAGTAATTGTTTTAGTACAGATAACTTCCGTTATGCACCATTGGTGTAACTGGCAGTCATAAATGTGTGATGTCATAAAATCTTCGTGAGACAGTGGTGAGTTTGGTCTTAAAATAAGAAATGACATGGGACAGTGGAGAAGTACGGTAGCCAGGTCTGCAGAATTGACCTGGGTACCTAAATTCTTAGGGGCAGACCTGGCAAGGCACGGGCTATTTTCAGTCCCATTAATATTCAGTGAGGAATCTTGTGAACCCTTTAGTAACTTGGACCATCTTAATTCTTCACAAATAGTGTTGATGAGGGGCAGCCAGCATCTCTAATTGTTAACTTTGGTTTTAGCACAAGTGTTTCTGAATTGTCCAAGCAGAAAGAAAACATTTTTCTTTTGTTTCCCATCACAGCATTCACACCACAGCTGGCTACGACCCGGTTGCAGGCGAGAGAGTGGGAGAAACTCCTGTTTCAGATGAGGATGGGAATGATGAACATTCAGCAGTTTCTTTGAACGTGGTCAGACAGAGCAAGGTGCCATTGGAGAGGGAAGGCGAGATGTCTGGAGAGGGTTTAACTTGCAGCAGAAACTCTGATGTCAGAGAAATAAAAGGAGAAGATACAGATTTTAAGGAAGAGATCATTACAGCTTGCGGGCCTTTGGGAAGTCCTACGAGAATGTGTGGCAGGAACAAGATAAGCCTTATTAAGCCAAGTTACGTAGTCTTGAATGATCTCAGGGACGAGTTAAAAGAAAAATATGGATATTCTTTAATGAGCTCAAGTCGCGGGAGACTGTCATTGAACACCCAAAAGGAGAGAGAGACTACTTTCTCTGACGCGTTACAAATCACTTTGCGTAGTGGTTTAGAAGAAAGCAATGCTAAGAAACAAAATGGAGTCCCCAACATCAAGACAGGGGTGCAAAATAAGAATTTAAACAACGCAAAGATCATGGAGATCAGTAGGTCAGAGAAAGGAGTCACTTCCTCAGGATCGAAGGGTATTGATACGGAGATTCACTGTGCTATTGAAGAAACCCAAGAAGAAGGATCACTAGTGGAAATGGACTCTCCAGATTTTTCAGGTATGTGTGAGCAGGGCATTTTCGCTAAGCTGTCTCTTCTGGAAGACGGGCAGAAGAGTTCCTCAGTGGATGCGTTACATATACCGGAAGTGTGGGGAGTACAGCCGGATCCTTCCCCTCTCGCCAGCATGACCCCTGAGAAAGAGCAGGAAAAAAATGGAAAGGTAGTTCCCATTGAAATGCTTATGAAACACTGGAACAAAACAGATGGGGAGTTAGGGAAAGTTAACATATCTGATAGCTCCCTAACAGTGGGGTCTAATAGAAAGGGATGTGATTCCAGATGTTCAGGAGGAAACCGGACCGGTCATATTAGCCAGTCCAGCAGAATTGTTCCAGCACCTGAGAATACTGTTACAGCTGAGGATTTTAGGAGAAAGCCAGCGGAAGGGACTTCTGCAGATCTATCAGTCAACAAGACTCAGCACGGGCTTGGTGACAAAAAGCCATGCAAAGCAAGTTGCCTCCTCCCTGCTCATAGTGATGAAGACAGAAATATCACAGACTGGGAACCCATTTGCGTTTCATCATCCCGCATGGCAAAGCCCGAAACTCCTGTGAAGTGCGAGCTTTCTCACACGACGGAGAACCGTCTTGCCCCAGTGGAAAGTCCAGCGCGGAGTTCCTCGGAGGAAGTTGAAGAAGTCTTCCACGAACAGCCAAATGCAGAAGAGCAGAAATCCTGCAACCAAAGAAACTTCAGACCCAGCCGGGAAAGCGATGACGGTTCTTGGTTTCTGAGCGAGATTGCAGAGCAGTTGGAGGCTGCGTGTGTCGATGCTGAGCACAAGTCAGTGCAACAGGACTCTAGAAGGGAGTGTTTCGGTCCTGCTGAGGTTGCTGTGCTATCGCAAAGCACGGAGGTGTCCGTGTCTTGGAGAAACAAGGCCAAGCCTCGCTCTCCCTCTGGCATGCAAAGCAACAAGTACCGTGAAATAAAAAGCAAGGCAGCTCTTTCTTCCCTGAAAGAGGACAAAGATGGAGAAATTAGCAGTGTAGGAAAGAAAGTGGCTCCTGAACCTGCCCAGGAAACGAGGCGTGAAGGGGTAGGTTTATAAATAATATTGTCCCAGGTAATGGTCATGGGGAACCTACAGAAAATAGAGCAGCTTATGAGCTTAGGCTGCCTTGGCTTTACTGCAGTTGGCATCTGGAGCTAAGAACTCGGGTTAGCTTGGCCTGGGTTATTGCATCTTCCTGGGGGTTGAACTCGTGATTCATCTGTATGTGTCCTGAGAGCTTCTGGGGTCATAGCCCATGATTTTTGCACTGCCATACCCTAAGCTACGGTGTGGAGACAGAGGCATCACCCAAAAAAGAGTAGTGAAGACATACCCTAGTCATCCTCCCCTGCCCTGCTTGACCGGAGCAGTTGTTCACTCAGTTGCAGGTGGAGTATTGCACGCTTGGACCAAGTGTGACAAAGATGAAGGGTGAGCATGCTGTAGATCATCAGAGATCACAACTAGCTTACAGGCTTCAGTGGAAATTTTTTCTCCAGCAGGCAGTACCAGCAATACAGAAAAGATGAGCTGGGCATCTTTCACCAAAGTGATTACTCTAAGTGGCCGCTTTGAAACGTTGTAATTTAAGTTTGTCAGTTTAAAAGCAGTCGCTTAGCTGGAGCCAGGTTGTTTTAAAAATATGCGTCCACATTTAGAGAAATGGTGTTTGTGATTCAGTCTGTGGCACTTTGGTCCATGTGTCCATACCCCAGCTTAGTGCTACGAGGTATTGTGCCAATGGAAATGCTATATCTCATCTGAAGGAATCAGAACTTGTGGTGGAGGCGAGAGCTGTTATTAGACCAACTCGATTTTTGCAAAAAATGAAAGAATTTTTTTTGCAAAAATCGAGTTGGTCAAATAAAAGATATCCTCTCTACCACGAGTTGTGATTCCTTTTGCTTCTGGAGCAATATGGCTACAACCTGGATAGGTCATCTGAGATGCAAAACTGGTGTTCCAGCTGCTTATGTATGCAGGGTTTAAAGGAAAAGAATAGGTTTCTTAGTCCCGGTGTTTTCACCATGTTCTCGTTAGGATTGCTATATTTTACCTTCTTAAAATTTCCCCTGCAGTTTCATTTGGCTGTCTTTTCCCCCTTATCCTACACCAGTGGTTCTCAACCTTTTTAGACTCAAGGCACCCTTTGCTAGATCCAAAACAGCCCTTGGAAAATGCCATCTCTTGCCTTTCACGCCGTTTATGCCTACTGAAAACTAACAGGGCAAGTCTCCTGTTGCAACAAAACTCAAAGACCAGAGCAGGTCAGAATTACACTTTGAATTCTTATCTGCAATCTTCGGTTTTAGTTTGTGAATTTTGGTAGCATGCCTAACAATGCTGTTAGGTATGTGGTCGGAGGGGACCACAGTGGATCATCGTGCCCGACCCCCTGCCCCTGGCAGGAAAGAGGATGGAGGTCAGATGACCCCAGCCAGGTGGCTTGATGGTCACCTGGCTGGGGTCATCTGACCTCCATCCTCTTTCCTGTCAGGGGCAGGGGGTCGGGCACAATGATCCATTGTGGTCCCTTCCAACTCTACAGTCTGTGAATCTATGAATGCTAACATTGCTTAGCACCCTGTGGCACCCTTGAAAGGATATCGAGGGCCCCTGGTTGAGAGTCACTGTCCTAGACACTTGTGCTGTGCTTTGCTAAATGGTTGTCCTGGTCTGCCCCAGACGGTGGTGGCATTTCTGCGGTGGCTGGGGTGATTTCTGTAGGTATGGAGAGCAGCGCTCTTTGGGAGGAAATGGGTTTTTATTCAATTCTCCCTTTTCCTGGAGAGACTCTTTCCTTGCCTGTTCTCGAAATTGGGTCTTTTCTCTGCTGGAATAAGATGAGGATTTTCCTTCTTGGATTTCTTCCTTTTTTTTTCCAAATTGTTCCTCCTCTGTAGCGGTTGTAACACGTTTCCTTCGGCTCTAGTCTACGGACAGATGGCTCTTTTGTTTGATTGCTGTTACCAAGCTACTCTGCATAGTTTAACTTACATCACGCTCCCTTTGAAAACTTCAGTCTCAGAAGAGTGGAAGACTGATTCCAGAATTGATTTGTTTTGACCTGTTTTCCTGCATTCTCCTGCACGATTGTAACTTTGGCATATGCTTTGTTCCCCTACCACTGTGACGTCGGTGATGGATTTGTAGGTCTGCTGTGCTTCACATGTGCTACATCATCTTTTTAGGCAGTAGAATAGAAAAGTATTTCTTTCTGTAATACATACAATGTAGAATTAATTTGATGAATAATGCGTTGAAAAGGAGAATTTGGTCCCAGGTATCGAGAAGTCCCTGCCGACAACACACACAAACAAGAAACATTTGGATGCTTATGTTGCTGGGATCCTTTGACCCCAGCTGACTTCCTGCCCCTTGGGCAGAGGGCTGAACCCGATGATCTTACGGGGTCCCTTCCAGCCCTGATGTCTATAAAACCTATGCAATCAATAAAAATTGAAAACAACAAAAAGAAGAGTCCGTGCTATGTTTAGCTGTTTTCTACCCAGTTTTCTCACATTCCTGGTAGTGACTCATGAAACCTGCTGCTTTGTGTTTCTCCTGTTTAGCCCGAGGGCCTGGTTGTGCAAGTTGTGAACATCTCCTTGAGAGGGTCTGAAACCCTTCCATATCCATGGCCGTGTGCGCTGTGCTCTTTACCGGGAGGGACTTAGACCCCGACGAGAGGTCTTGTCTGCATTGTCCTGAGTTAAATGACCGTCAGTTAAGTAGAGACACTTAGCACATTTGTTAAGGCTGGTGTCGACTCTTCCCAAACGCTTGTTCCAGGGTACGGCTGTTTGTAGTCGATGCCCCGCTGAGCCCTAGGGTAGGTGGTTCATGGAAATTCAAAGGGAGCCTGAACTCATGGCATACATGATGCTTCTGCAAAAACCCCCGCTTACAAAACCGCACCTGGCTAATTTTCAAGCGTGGCATTAGCTGCAGCAGGATCAGAGGCAGATCCACGGCATTTTGCCTCACCTGGGAGACAAAAGAGATTTCATCCCGGTTTTTTCTTAGTAGAAAACCCGGTAAGCAATCTCGCCTCCCCAAAACAACCCATCACTATAGCAACTGCTAGGCTATGCCAGCATACAGGCATAGATATGCAAGCACTAATATAAATGGAGCTGTTTCAGGGGGCAGGAATACGTTCGGGTTTGGCAAGGTTAAGAAGTTAGAAGCAAAGGGCATATTTATGACTCTCGGTCGTGCTGGGACTTGTTCTGGGGTTAACGGAAAAGACGAGGTCCAGGGCATGCCAGTGTAGATGAAAGGCAGAAGTGCTTACCTGGAGCTAGATGGAGCTGAGCGTGCAAGTCTCACAACTGCAGAATGTATAGCTCTTTGGATCGTCCCTCATCTGTAAGCGCCAGTACGTGCCACATTACTGAAACATGAGAGAGCGCTGTCTCCTTTGAAGAAAACCTGTTTGCGGTCTTGGTGAAACAAGTTGCATTTTGCTGGTGTGCATGGAAAATGATCCTCTCCGAGGCTGCAAGAGACACGGGAGTAAACCTTCTTGGGGCTGCTTTGCCTATCACCTGAAACACCGGTGGCACGTCACTAATGGCATGGGCAGCCTCTTGCGTATGGCACGTGGTGATTGAAGTGGCCCTCGGGGGGGTGCGGGGCTCATTTTGGCACGCCTGCCATAAAGGTTGGCTCCCCCCGATCTAAAACAGCACTTGCCGCTCGCAGCTCTGACCTGCCCCTCGTGGAGCTGGGCCCTGTGATGCTGTGTCTCATGGTTTGCGGCGGGTTTGTTAAGGGCCCGATAGCAGAGTGGCTTCTTGCATGGCACAGCTAACAACGGACTCGAGTGGGTTCAAATACGAGTGGGTAACCTGTCTCTTCTCTTTCTGTCCAAGGAGGAAGAGGACACTTTGGTTCATCAGCTGAAGGGCGTGCAAATTGTGTGTTACGTACGTTTGCCTTTCCAGCATTATTATCTTCTTTGCATTTGATTCTTCAGTGAAACCAGTAAAGGCTGATTCATAGCGTCATAGAAAATGAGGGTGGGAAGGGACCTCAGGAGGTCACATGTAGCTCATCCCCTTGCTCAAAGCAGGACCAGCCCCAACTAGATCATCTAGGCCTTGTTTCCAACAGCAGTCTGAATCACCCAGATTTTTCTTTGCCATTTGCTTCCCTGAGCTTGCTGCCCCGTAGCCAGCTCCTTTCCTCAGAGTTGGGAGCCAACTAAAAAGAAAGCACCAATCTGACTTGACAGCCTCTCTTCGGTGCATAACAGCACTTGAACAGTTCAGAAACCTTGATGCATTTTATCATCCTATTACTACAGTGATGATAAGGTTGCTGCTCAACAATCCTGCCATTCTGGGGGTAGAGGACCCCTTGGGAGCCTCTGGGACCTCCTGGGAGCCAATGCAATCGGGAGCCAAATTGAAATCACCCACTGGGGAAGAATGAATTCAGCTACCTTCTCCTTCCAAAACTCAGAGGATGAGAATAATTCATTTCCCTCTTCAGAAAAAACGCTTTGCCAGTCAGTCAAAGGAGGGGGGACACGCTTGCCCCTTGTTCCCACTCCAGTTGTTCGTGCTGTTGGATAAACCCAAAGGGGAATGGCTCCTATCACATTTGAAAATGGTTGAGATTTCAAAATGTTTTTATATTCTTCGTTGTGACAAAATCAAAAGTTTTCCAAGTTTTTGGCAGAAAATGAGAGTGATTAAGGACAAAGGATCAGATGCCTGGCTTTCGTGCATTGCCATTCTGCATCTAAAGAACTCGTTATATGGAAAGCGCTGGTAGATGATATGCCTGCGTGCAGAGGAGAGGCGGTGATGTGGACTAACGATTGCCGATCATTTCCTTTCCCTGTTCTCCCATTCCTCCCCTGGGTGTAACAGAGGTGCCGTTCACCTGCTCCCGGCCCTGCTATTGACAGGCTTTTGCAGCACGTGGGAGACCTGTTGCTCACACTCAGGCCCCGAAGCGTTCGGGATACTTTTGTGGTTCAGCAGTGACTTTCTAACCAGTTCAAGAGTGGTTTTGCTAGGCCCCAGTGGGAGTCCTGCCTAGCACTTGTTACCTAAAAGGACAGTGACAATCCAGGGAAAGGACGGCAGGGCAGAAACTGGATGGGCCCTGGAGGGTCCAGCAGAGATGTGGCAGTCCCCCATTGTGGGGCAGCAGGGAGGTTTTCTCAAATAGTTATTTTCTAGCCAATTCTCTGTTTTAAATTGTTTTGCTTTTTCTTTCAGAACATGTGTGGGTCAGTAGTCAGACTCCTGGGAGTCCCCGGCAAGGCCCATAAGACAAGTGGACTGAAGAGGCTGCTGGAGCTGGAGGGTTCATCGGCTGGTGAAGCATGTGTTTACCGCTCGTCCACTCTGGTATTTCCCTGACACCATAAGAAAGTAACACAACACGTGGCTATGAGCAGCCACAAGAGAGGAGTTGGCAGGAGATGGATGCTTCCTCTCTCTGGCAGTGGCTTGAATTCATGTTGTTAGTGCTTGGAAACCTTTCCACCTCCAGCCCTGCCTGGGGTGCGATTTGACAAGTGTGACAGAAGAGCACCATTGTCTAATTCCTAAGAGACGGGCATTCCTGGGTGAAAAATCACCGCCATAGTTGGTGGCCTCGCTGTCAGAGAAGGAGTTGGGAGTCCATTTGTGCTCTCCGGTCTGTGTTGGGTAAAGCCCTTCCAGAGAGGAATAGCAGGAGCAGGTCAGCCTCTCTTTGTCAGGTAGCCCGGGTACCGGTAGCAAGAGCAGATGGTGACCTGTTTTTGGTTTTTTTTTCTCAGTGAAAGAAGGATGTTAGGAAACCGCTGTTGAAGCGAGGCTGAAGGAGACAGATTCTCAGCAGAGGCTCCTAGATGAACAGGACTTCCTCGTACCTGATCAGGGTGTGAGATCTCCGGGAGATCTTCCTCTGCATGCGTGGAGTAGAGCGGAATGGGCCCAGAATCATCCCTTTTCATCTGTTCGGGGGTTATGTTTTAGGGACTACTGAAAGGCCATTTTTCCGGTCTCAGTGGGACAGGAATAACATGATCCATCTCCTCCAGTGTCCTGGCTCGAACAGTGGCCTCTGGAGGCTCTTCAGACATTTCAGAGGCAGGCATAAGAAGCCTGCTCTAGAAAGAAGTGTGCTAGTTTTCCCCCCTCATCAAGGTGTCATCCTAATCCATAATAAAGATTGGTTCAAGATGTGAATCATGAGGTGCTTTTTGTCCCCAGGCTCTTTTTTGTTTTTTTGGCATTCATGCTGGGGTGTCTTGCTATCTTACAAATGCACAATTTTTTTTTTGAATCTTATAAATTTCTTGGCCTCAAAAACATGCTGTAGCTAGTAGTCCAACATTTAACTACACATTGCATGAAAAAGCCTGACCAGTAAATAATGGTTTGTGCCGTGTGCTATTACATGGGTTCAACCCCCTGTTGGTGTCAGTGTGGTGATGGCAGCCTGCCTCCATTCGGAAAGGAGAGGATGCCTCCCGTTGTCCGTTTGGCATCAGGAACGGTGACTTCAATATGCAGAAGTCAAGGAGAAGTATGAAAATAGGATTGCTCAACGTGGTTGCAATAGGGGCAGGTAGACCTAGGGGACAGTGAGCGCTTCTTTGAACACTTGTTTTCCATTTTGAAAATGTCTGGGTCACTGGTGATGTTTTTCTCTTTTAGAAAATGTCTAAGCCGAAGTGGGGAGTGACCAGCAGCAAGGCTCCGAGGGGATGTAAGAGAGCGAGGCTGGAGGGATCAGAGCATATGTCAAATGAGGGAGCTGCTGATTTGCAGCCTGCTCAGGTATTTTGCCTTTCACAGCATCCTCCTCACCTAACCGGGGGGGAAAGGGAGTTGGGGACAGTGAGGAGGTGGGGACGTCTGTGATTTCCCAAACGCAAATTTAAAGTGAAGCACAGAGCGAGGACCCAGAAGGCTGATCGTGTGCTCTTCTGCCTCTTACCTCAAGATAGTTTAGTTTGAGTCTGCCCAAGGTCCCTAGCAAACCAAAATTGTTACCAGCTGCTGACTGTCACGTGATGCTTTTTGTCATCTTAGAACAATGCCTTCACAGCTGCAACCTCAAGGACAGGGGGTGGAGGGGGCTTGCACATTGTATTTTGAACCGTGGAGCTGGCTGGGGGGAATCCAGTTGAATGCATGTGCAGGAAATCCCAGTTCTGCTTGAACTGGCCTTGCTAATGGACAGGTGTCCTGTTGCAAAACAAGGATATGATGCCACTGTTCAGGTATTTGGAAGGTATAAATAGGAAAGAGAGGTTGTTTTCAGTAGGAGAGAAACAGTAAAACAAACAGCAATGTGCTGACACTACCCACAGTCTCTCAAGATAGAGACTATGAACAAAAGATACTCTAAGCAGAACACTGAACTGCGTTTGGGTGTGTAGGACATGGGATGCGTAGTTTAGGGGAGGGAATGAGTCACCAGCAGATTAGATAAAATCCCAGCTGGATTATTGCAGGGGGGAAATCCTGGTTGATAATGGGCTTGTTGACTTCAGAAGTCTCTTTAGACATGGGAGCTGTCTAGGGCTGAATCCTGCAGTCTTTACTTTGGCAAAACATACATTGATTTTAATGGGAGTTTTGGCCTTGTGAAGGTTGCAGGTTAAAAAAAATAGTAATTCAAAGAAGTGCCTGATTAGGGTTGGAAACGTGCCTGCAGTTAGGTACTTACCGTTGTGTCGCTGAATGTTGTGCTAGCGAGAGTGATTGTGCACATCTGTCATGAATTCTCCCATATCCTTTTGTCGTTTCATCCCCTTTTTTCTTATCTCTTCCTTGCCATAGAAGGAAATTAAAGACAGCGACTATAATGCAGCGCTGCCTAAGAAAACAAAGCGGCTCCAGAAACCGTATGCAGCACACATGCTTTGGCAAAGGCCTTTGAACTCAGGTAAGCTGTTACACACTGAAACGCAGAACAGGTGGCCAGACAGCCTAGCCATTGTGTTCTCACTGTTGTTAGCTGGGCTTGTTCGTGTTCTCTGTTGTGTTGCGTTTGGAGCCGGTTGCAAGCCTGCCAGAAAGGAGGTGTAACAGGTGGCAAACCTCAGAAGCTGCCGCTCAGCTGCAGGCAAGCAAGGTGATTGCAAGCCTGCTTAGGAAGACCGGCCGGCTGATACGGATCATGGGTTGGCCACAGGAAGTAAAAGGCTCCCAGGAAGGGAGGCTGGGGAGAGAGGAGGTGTGTAAGATGATGGACAAACACCATGCCAGAGTTACCTCTCTGGGATTTGCTTTGTGGGTTTAAAGGGCCAGACAGAGAGAGGAAGGCTGCGAGGCTGAAACCTGCAGCCCGAGACCATGTACTCTCTCTGGGCCTGAGGGCTGAAGGGAAACCAGAGATTGGTTTCTATTCATTGTTTGGAGAAGCTCTTTTCCTGAATGTGAAAGGCTTGTTTGTCATCCCTGGAGACAGACCCTCCAGGGGTATAATAAATAGCTGGGTTTTAATACAAGGAGGGCTTCTGAGTCTGCCAGACGGAGTACACACAGCTACAGGGTTGTGTTCAGATCATCTTCTGCTTCCTATAGTGGCAGTCCATCCAGAGGAATTATTTCCATGTGGCAGCCCATCCTTCACAAGGACTGCTGAACAACAGGGGTTTCAACTCGTTATGGAGCAAAAAAAAGCATGCCTAGTGATCCATTAGCTTTTTTCCAGGGGTCAAATTGGGCCAGCTTTTGCCAGCTTGGGTTACCATTACTTTTCCTGAGAATCTGGATACTTGTGCTTTGGAATCTAAGCTTTAATTATTCAGATAATTAAGACTGTAGCCCTTATGTTTGTAAAGTAAACTGTCCATGTAGGGAAAAGACACCAATTGGAGCACAGGTATCTTCTACCTGAGTATTTAGAGAGGAGAAAACAGTAGTTTGAGGGGAAAAAAAAAATCTCCATCTCATAAGGGGTGTTGAACCTGAAGCCAAACGACAACTTTTGATATTCTATATTAGTTCACTTTTGAGAAACAACTTGAGGAAAGACAAGGGAGGATCCAATTAGGATTCTCATTGTCTGCATACTGGCATTAGGTTGCACCGTCTCTATTGTCTGCCATTATAGACGGAGACTGGGCTGAGCCAGCCCCTGGTCAGTCCTTGCAGGATCTGCATTTGAATCACCGTTCACATTGAATCCATTTGTTCACAGCACCAAACACCTGCTTGGTTTAGTATGATGTATTCGCTGCTGAATAAGCTGCCTGAGTAGCAGGTAACTGTCACAGGTCTGGGAGTCGTGAGTCAGAGTTGCGTAGCAAAGCCTGAGCTCATGGTGTGACTGTTTCATGGCATAATGACACCCATCCTGAGACTTGTGCTTAGAACAATAACATAATTACAGCAGCAGAAACCCTGGAATATTATTCAGGCAGCTTGAATCCCTGTGTCCATCCTCCTACTCCTCTACATGAAGGAGAATTTGCTAGCTGTGTTGTCTCTTTGGGGAAGGAACTTCAAGAGCAATGGGTCCTCCACCTCCAGAATGGCAGGATTGTTAAGCAGCGAGCGTATTATCGCTGGACTAGCAGTAGGATGATAAAATGCTTCAAGGTTTCTGAACTGTTCAAGTGCTGTTATGCACAGAAGAGAAGCTGTCAAGTCAGATTGGGGTTTTCTTTTCAGTCTCACTGGGTGCGTCTACATGTACACTTTAATGTGCAGTAGCTTATTTTATTGCTCATCAAAGAGTCACATAAAAACCCCACAATTATGCTAGTGTGCAGTGAAATAGGCCCCTGCACTTAAAAACCGTGCATGTTTATTACTGCGCATTAAGGCAGCCTCGTGGTCATTTCTTTAGTACCTCACATTGGAGGCACTAAATTTAATGCACATTAGCAAAAGCGCCTTAATACACGTGTAGACGCACCCACCGAGTTCTAAAGCGTGTTTGCTCAGTTTATAAATTGAAAGGAGTTTTCTTTAACGGCTGGTGTCTCCACTTAAAAGTCAGACAATTCAGGCTTGTTCCTTCTGCCTCTGTTTATCACCAATAATAAAGTTTCTGCCTGGGGGTTGAATTCTGCTGGCAGTACTTGAAAAGGCAGTGAACCCAATTTGCTCCTAGCATCTGGGTCTGCAGAGAAAGCAAGAATAAAAATTAATTTGGAGTCTAGCTGTACCCCTGCCTCACTCTGACTAGTTCTCCCTCAGGCAGGGAATCCACTGAGGTCACGAGTAAGTAGTAGGCCAAGGATGTGGGATTTGCAGAACCGGGCCCTTCGTTAGTAAAGGCAGCACAATTGACTTGGGCACTTGCTGTCTTAGCAGGCAGTACAAAAATGAAGTTGTTTCACTTATCGGCACTGTCTGTCAGCAGGAAGGTAGTTGCCACAGGGGATCACTAACAGTTCCCTGCAGTGGTCTAACTTTGTTGGTAGCATTTCTACAGCTAGTAAGGAAGATCTTGCTTTTCTGCTGATTGATGTGTAGGTGACCTTTGTTTTATTTATAACTGCAGCCCCATAATTCCCCAGGTAGCAGATGAGCAGCAGTCTCGTCCTGAAGCACATGCAGCCTCCGGTTGCTATAAATAGATTAGACCTTAATCCTAAAAAAGATAAAGCAGTGCTGCTCCTTGGATGGATTGAATGATATCAGGGAGAATTTTCCAGCGTGTGCAATGGAAGGAGCATTATTGGGAAGCTATAACCGAATGCCACAGGTCACAGCTTTGGAATGATCTGCCCATTCACCTGCCCCATGAATAGAGTGAAACCTTTGCTCCAGACCCTCCAGAGGGTCACCCCTTGCTTTTGCTTTGTTAAGGTAATGATATCACACGATCTGTTCTGCCATTACAGACAAGCTGGAAGGGGGCAGTGGATACCCCCTGACAAGACCTACTGGAAGCCCTTGAATAGGTCACAAGGTTCTGCAGCTGCTTGTAGCAATTTATAGGACAGGTGCATGTGTTTTCCTTGCAGGCGTGGAAGGTCTGTATTCACATCAGCTTCCGTCCGCTTTGTGTTTTTCCAAGACTGTAATGTTCTTTGAGTGAAGCTGCTGCAGCTTAGTATTTCCTTTTTTGCCTTGGATTTTAATTTAGCAACATCACTCACGAATGTGACCTTTTTCCATGGCTCTCTGTAAGTCATAGATTCAGAGGTGTGAGGGTTGGAAGGGACCTCAGTAGGGCATCGAGTCCGACCCCCTGCCCTGAGCAGGAAAGAGCGCTGGGGTCAGATGACCCCAACTAGGTGCTCGTTCAGGCTCCTCTAGTCCTTGTCTTCTTTGCGGCCACCCTTCCTAGACCTGTGTCACGGGGTGCCAGGTATGTCAGGTGTTACTCTGCACTGAGTCATGTCACAGCACTGTGATGCAATTTTACTATATCATTGGATGATTGTGGCCACCAAGATACAGAAATGGAGAGCCAGAATCGAAACAGTTAAGAGAAGTCAGTATAAGTAGCAGTTAGAAGAATTAATGAACGGTGCAGTTTAGTTATACAGCGCGTGGTGCTATGTCCTTCTGTGTTTATAGCAACTTACCCAATACCCTTTCTGTGGAATGCCAGGATCCCTTTTTATGGTGGATTCCATGCTGCTAGACAGAAAGCAGTGCCGTTTGCACTGGCATTATCTAGCTGCTTGAAATTCAGAGCCGCTGTTTTCAAGAATGTGGCTTCAGGTACAACATGGGGAATTTTTTCCATCGTTTTAAGTTCACGTCCCCCCCCCAAACTAATTAAAAGAATTAGTCTTTTTATTGCATGGTGGAATGCAATTCCTTTTGTACAGCTCTATCCAAACAAAAGCTGAACCCAGCAATTCTCAGCCACGGTGCCATGGCACCCTGGGGTGCCGTAAGACTCTTTCAGGGGTGCCGCAGAGTGCCACACAGTGTTAGCACTGCAAGGTGCGCAAATATGATCACAAGATAAACCCAGGCATTTCAGATAGGAATCCACAACGTCAAAAGCAGTCTGACCTGTTGTGATCTTGCGGAATTCTCTGCAGCAGAAGAATTGTTCAGGTATTTTTCTGGAGTCGGATACTGAGCGAAAACTAAAATCTGACATTTTCCGAGGAGTATCATGAGTTTAAAACAGGTTAAGAACCACTGGCTTAACCCCGTGGTTCTGCTGCCAGCATTTCAAGGAGAGTGTCTGAGATCTCGGTGCTTCCTTTTTTCTTTTTAAGATGATGATAATGAGAAGAAGAGGAGGAGAAGGGCAAGATCTCTCCCTAAGGAAGCTTCAGTTTCTGTTCCTAGTTTGCCGTTGTCTGCAGAACAAATTCGGGTTAAAGTAATTGACTCACTGCGTGGGATGCTACAGAAAAGGTGAAGTGGCTCATACATGATAGGAACAGGGATAAAAAGAGGGCGGGGGACATTCTGCATAAAAGTCGCATGCAGTTATTGAGCAAAGTCTTATGTGAGGGTTGGTGCTCATTAGATGCGAAGGCAGCAGGAACTTCTTTGTGGATTTGCCTCCTGTTATTCTGTAGGAGAATAACTCTTTAAGCACGCAGCACTCAGAACAAGCCTCTCCTTGTTTCTTCTAGGGAAGGGCCTCAGTTTTCTGTACTTAAACTCCTCTTTAGTCCTGCATCAACTGTCTCCTTTCAGTAAGAAATGGGGTGGGATTTCCTTCAGCATCCCTCTGTGCAATTCCCCAGTCACCTAAAGGGGCCTGTTCGTGAGTGCTGTGAACCTCTCCTTACCACCTGCAGCAAATGGGCGGCTGCTTTAGCACAACCAGCCCTGGTTGATTTGAGGAGCTTTGGGGTAGGAGCTGAAAAATGCGGCCCTTGAAGAGAAATCAGATTTTATTTGGGACTCAGCACGTTACATATGCGGCAAAGTGCTGGCAGAAGCATATGCATACCGGAATTATTTATTGCGGTAGATTGCTCCATTTGTTATCTCTTTGTTGCTAGTGGTCATGTTTATTCATTTAGCAGGCTTAGCTCTTTATCAGGTAATCATGTAAGAAGGTTATGCCGTTGCACAGCAAATTGGATCAGGGCGGCGAGGTGCAGTGAGGTTAATGCGGTAGAATTCAAGAACTGAAGAGCTGCTAGCTTCAAACTCTTACTAGATCACAGGTGGAAATGAATTTGGTGGCGCATGCCAGAAAGCCTGATTTCCCACTGTCTGGCATAGTAATTTGAACTCACTTCATGAAGCTTAGCTTTTATGCATAGAGGGCCTGTTACAAAGCTCTGTGAAGTCCATGAACCATTTCCCATTCCCCTTTTGTTTGCAAGGCAAGAAAGGTTGGCCTGACCTAGCAGAAATCACCCACCACTGGCCATCGTCAGGTGTGTAGCAGTCCAAGGGGTAAAATGGGAAGAGTGCTGTACCTGGAGTGAAATGGCATTGGCAAAACCGTCTAGGGAAAATGCACGTGGCCACTGCAGTTTAAACTTCTTTTCTGTGAGCAGTACATTTACCCACACCATTTGAAACCAGAATATTAATTTGACCTAGTGAATGCAGGTTTTTGACCAGCCTGGCCTTTGTTAGTGTTTCTTAGGCAGACTTCTCTATGCTGGAGGTCAGGTTAAAATGAGGTATTGAAAAAGTGAGATACTCGGAGTACAGGAGATAGGAGGGCCCCATGCTTAAATGGAAATTATTGCTTGGAGATACAGTGCCATTCCCTTGGGACAGTGGCTCTCGAACTTCTTTGGATTTATAGTCCTATTTTCAGCTTGTTCTGTTGCTGCGTACCCCAGTGATTCCATTATGAAAAAATAATTTGGCTTTATGGCACTATACCCACATGGTTTTCCATCACCTGCAGTAGTTTAAGAGCTTTATACTCTTTCACTTGAGCCCCCACAGATATGAGATTTAGGACTGTATCCTCTGGCCATGCTCTATCCCCTTTCCAGCACAGAAGTTGTAGAATTGCTCTTTTTTTCTTTTCTTCTTTTTCTTCCATTTGTTTCCTCTTTCCCTCCTCCTGCTTTCCAATTCTTTCCTCTCTCATATTCTCTGGGAAGGTGATTCTCAGCCAGGAGGATGCAGCGCCCTGGGGTGCCTTCAAGGTTCTTTCAAGGATACGATGGGGCGCTATGCAATATTAGCACTGCGAGGTGTGCAAACATGATTCACAAGATAAACCCAGAGATTTCAAATAGGAATCCACAGTGTTAAAAACATTCTGACCGGCTGTGGTTTGCCTGTGTTCTTTGCAGCAAAGGAATTGCTCTAGTATTTGTCTGTAGTTGAAAAACGAGTGAAAACTAAGAGCTGGTGTTTTCTGACGGCTGCTCTGAGTGTATCGAGGGGTGCCTTGAGTCTAAAAAAGGTTGTTAACCCCTACTCTGGAAGTTTATCACATACCCTCATCATGGGCATATCTAGAATTTTGAAAAGGGGGGTTGCAGATAGTGAGATGCATCATCGTGTATAAAACAGCACGTACGTTTTCTCCAGTTAAAAATAAACCAGAAATTTTACTAATACACAAGGGGTCTGGCACTGAATTATTCGGTTTAAGTGTGAACAAATGTAACTTCATTGGACTCAGTTAAAAACAATCTGCCGGGCTGTGAAATAGGAGCTTTGTTACCAGGAGCAGCGAACAGACAGCAGAATTTTAGAACTAAGGGTAGCTTGATTGGTGGAACATCCAGACCATTAAACAGGGGAGAAGGTCATTAAACCCTGTGGAATGAAGAGTTTAGAAGGGATCAGGTAGATTTTAATGAGCTATGAAGTCTGTTGACCCCCTTAGCACCACCTGGCTAGCCACGTTGCTGTCCTGTCCAGGAAGCTGGTTTTAAATTTTGGGTGGACCAGGAATCTCAGAGGGATACAAGTGCACCCACGAGTGCACCCCCCTGGATGCACCTCTGCTCCCCATGTACCTGTTTTGGGGTGCGAGAGCAGCTCCTATTGCACTCGCAGCTGGCAGTTGCCCCGTGTGTAATGTGAGCATAAGCAAGCTGAATTATCTGAGGGTTTCTGACATGGCTGTATAGTTTGAACAGGCTGTTTCACCATGCCAGCGGTTTCCCTTTGAAACGGTGGGAAGGTTCATTTTCTGAAATCCCCTGCTCACAGACTGTTTCAGGTTCAGCGGAGGTTTCTCAGGCCCATTTATTTGGAGTTTTAACTGAGGAAAGCATGCCGGTTTGGAAATCCAATTCCCAGGTATCAAGCTACTCTGATATGTCCAACTAGTTCTTGCTTACTGTGCTCCAGGTTGGAGGAATCTCTTGATCTGGATGTCCCCGAAGACACGATAGTGAGATTAGCAAACAATATTGAGAAGGAAATATTCTGCCTCTTCCTTTGTGTTGACCAGCGTTATAAAAAAAAGTACCGCAGTCTCCTCTTCAACCTGCGAGCACCAAAAAATAAGGTAACAGATGGAGAGAGGCTGCCAAATGCTTTCCAATACTTTTTTGCCAGTGTTCTGCATTATTAAATGAGAAGTGGTGGACAGATGTCTTTAAACATGTGTATATATAGAACAAGAAGCTTAAGCACAGAGAGAAATGCTCCAGCCTTACTCTCATTCTGTTCGCTGCTGGAAGAAGGCTGCATTACAATATGTCTAGGCATCCTGCTCTTGGACTCCCCTGTGACCCTTAGAAACTTTATGTAGGGTACCAAGGCACCTCTTAATTCATCACTAGGGGTCTACTTAATTCACAGTTTTGTGGATTTTGTGAAAATGGCATTGTCCGCCATCACCAGGAAACATTGCATTGGCTGCAATGTCTCATGAATCAGCCTAAAAAATCCCCCCCAGCATATTCATAAAATACGCTGTTTTAGTATATCCCAATACTTACCCCAATACAAAGACAACGCAACAATCGCTGCAGCCATAAATCATGCGATTGAGAGTTACTGTCTGCCAGCTACATGGACCGAAGTGAAGGCTCCAGTCAGTGAAGCGAAAATGTTTCTATTAAGGTGAGCATTCATTAGTATTTCTAAACATTTTGTAGAACGCTATATGTAATCATAAATTATTATGCATTTATATTGATAATATATTTACATTGAGAGTTAAATTTAATATTCAGATTTATAATAATATGTTAAATTATATGATATATTTTACTTTTCACAGAATTTGCAATCAAATTATGTGATATATGCCTTTCTGCCAATCAGCTGCCAGGGGTGGGGCTGCTGGGAAATGCCTGCAAAATCAGCTCTCATGTTGCAACCAAGCTGTAAAAATTGCTTTATCTCACTGTAAGTTAAGTAGACCCTTGTTCATCACCAGTGGCCCATACCCTGCTTACAGTCTGTTCATTTTACTTCCATTGCAATTGGGTAAAGACATTTGTTCGGTTCCACCCACCTGGGTATCTGCTGCACAGCGTATGAAATCGGGTCTGCCTTGGTGTATATACCTGTCATCTGAAGCTGCTGTCTGGGGAAATTCAGGCCCATATATAATTCCTGGCATGACACATCCCATCTGTACTTGAGCCCTGCTGGGAGTTTAGATGACTTTGCCAAGTAATGTGATAAAGGCTTTGAAATACCTATTTAGCAGGGGATGGAAAGAGGGAGATCTTTGGAAGCGGAGCTGACTGCAGACAGCCCTTGTTTTGCTTCACCATTTTCTGTGCTTTCAGCTCCTCTTCCGGCAGGTGGTTCTTGGTGAGGTGACGCCACAGTGCCTGGTTCAAATGAATTCCCTGGAGATGGCACCAAAGGAGTTGGCAGAGTGGAGAGCCAGGGAGCACAAGCAGGTAAGTCAGTCCACTGCAGCTGCAATGTCAGGCCTTTGCAGTTGTGACATGCCCATCCCTTGGACTGGCAGTAATGCAGATGACCTAAGCCAAAGTCATAGCTGCTCTGTGCTACTTAGGGGCTCTAACTCCACATCCGTTGAGAGGCCTGATGCTTTGGTTGTTTTGCCTCTTCCTAATGTGTTTATCTTTTTTGTAGCCTTTTATAAAAGCATGATAACAGAATGGTGCACTGCTCTTCTCACTGCTGCTACAGGGAGCTTGCTAGCCGTTGGCTTCCCTTGTATGGTGCGATGAGGATCCTTTTTTCTTAACAGTGAGAGACTCCTTAACAGTGTCAGACTTGAGATGCAGAGGGGAAGAATGACTCTTGGGCACTGGACAGTTTGGGGCTTGGACACCAGCTCCATGGGTACTCCAGGGCTCAAGCACCCACCGAAAAAATTAGCGGGTACTCAGCACCCACAAGCCACGGCTGGCAAGCCAGGCTGAAGTAATGCACTGCCTCTTCTCGGCATTCACAGGGCTCGGTGCAGGAATGCATAACTTCAGACACTGCATTTTCATTTTGGTTTTGACCTCTATCAGTTCTAAAAAATGTATTTTTGCAACCAAAAGATGCCCTCTGGGGTCCATACACTTCACAGTGAATCTTCCAGGTGCTGGAGGTGATAGAGAAACAGCAGCAAGAAGCACCAATATGCTGCTCCACAAAACTGACCCACAAAGGAGAAATAGAGATACACAGAGAGGTGGAAGAGAACGTCACCTTGGAAGACCTGTTTGTGAGTATTTGAGCAGAGTAAATTTACTCAGTGTCCTGCCTGGTAAGTTATAAAGGGAGGGGCAAGGGGAAGTCCTAACTGTTTGAAACCATCTTTGTTCACTGAAGCTTAAAATGCCAATTGCTGGTGTCTGAATCTTTGTGCAAATGGTTTTCAGTGCAGCGGGTTGGTTGGCGTGACAGGCTGACTAATGGACAGTGGGTTAACATAAAGCTTTTTTTTTTCCATTGGACTCTCCTGTTCAGATCCTGAAGTTATGATAGAAACAAGATGGATGGTTTTGTTCTAATGTAATGAAGACATTAGTCTTCCTAAAAACACTGTGCAGTAGGGGTGAGGGCCTACAGGGAGGAATGCAGGTTGACTTCAGGCCGTTGAGATAAGGAAGCTTACATGCTGCTGCTTATCTGACCTGTGATGAGTCCGGGTTGGTACTATATCCCCTCACCCAGTTTATTTTTAAAAAGGACATCAGTGGAGCTATGGGCTAGTAGATCAGAGCCTCCTCCTGTACAAATGTGTTGAACTATTTGGATTAATTATAAACGGGATGGATGTTCTGTGGTATGTAGACAGTGTCTCTCCATCATTTCTGCAAAAGGTTATGGTTAATCGATAGCTTGTTGCTAAGAGGCCTGGTTTGGACTGTGGTTTGAAGGCTTCTTTGAAAGATGGAAGGCAGCATCTACCAGAGTGAGCCTAGGTATTGCCCCGTGCCGTGATGGCCTCCCCCTGCCCTGTCTTGGGACCATGGGTGAAACCAGGGCGTGAATGAGAAGAGTCTGAATGGATACTGAGCCATTATTTCCAATAACACTGTTAAGGGGCAAAGCCCGAGTATGAATAAAGTCCCCCCTGTACATGTGGATAACTTCTACGTTTCTTTTAGGAATCAGTGTTATGTATGGAGATGCAGCCTATTCCCCAGTCTGCTAGAGAGTCGGAGAAAGACACCACAGACCAGCATAAAAGTCACTTACTGGACCTGGACTGCTATATCTGTACTGGTAAGTAAGCTGGGAGAAAGGATCCCGTCGCTCAGCCTGAGAGCTTACATTTTTCCTGAAGTTAACCTTTTTCCACATCACAAATCCATCTAACAATTTGATACATTTTATTCAAGTGTCCCAACAAAGAACATTTCTGGTCAGGGCAGTAGTATCTTCTTGGAATACCTAGGCCAAGCTAGCGTTCTTGGTTAGTCACTCTTGTGGTTGCTAAGTTCACCTATAAAAACACCTGTATGAGCAAGCACAGGGAAATAGCATGAAAGAAGTCATGGGGACTCACGCAAAGACTAGAGAGAGGGGGGAGCACCCTTTTCTCCTCCCTCTTAGTCCCAACCTGTTCCATGCCAGATGCTGGCAGCTGGGATAAGTCTATGGCACATAAACAGCAAGTGCAGTATAGCTGAGACTTTGTTTGCTGGTCTCCTGGGTAAATGTTATCTTTGGCTATGGGACAGTTTGAGGCACCTATGTATAACTTACATATTGCTGGGCTGTTGGTTGTAGCTGTGTTGGGCTAAGGACATAGGCAGGCAAGGTTCTTTGAGTAGATGTGATCTCTTGTATTAGACCAACTGAGTAGTTGGAAAAAAATTCTTAGCAAGCTTTCAGGTGCAGTCACCCTTCTTGAGGCATAGGAAGAGACTTGAAGTTGGTGTAATAAAAGAGATCACATCTACTCAAAGAGCCTTGCCTTTTACGTATAACTTAGGCAGACAAGGTTCTTTGGGTGAATCTGATATCTTTTATTAGACCAACTATAAAAGATATCAGATTCAGCCAAAGACACTTGTCTGCCTATGTCCTTAGACCTACATGGCTACGACCTGCACCCCTGTACGTATAACTTAGGAATTCCCACTCTGCTTATACTCTTATGCTCTTCAGGTTGTCTTTACTATATTCACACTCCTCGTATTAAATCGGGGTGGGTGGCATCTGGTACTTGTGTGTCTACCTAGAAATGGGATGATGCTTATGGACTATTAACTAATGAATGAGTTAGCAACAGAGTCTGCCAATCCCTGATCAGCCTTGTCAGCCATCTTCAGAGCCACAGATAAAGCAATGATGCAAGACAATCACCCTCAAGTGCCAGGGATTGCTGATATATACATAGTGAATGAGCCATTCCATAGCAGGACAGAAGCGGGGTAAAATCATTACGCTCCAATTCACTAAAAACAGATGTTAGACTTCTGGGCGGGGGTGGTGGTGAGCCTTTTATCCTTGGATCCTACAGATCAGCAAGTGCATTGTCCCTTGTTAAGTACCAGTGAAGTATCTGAATTAACACTTTCCCCTGGGATAGTAGAGCGGGGGTGGGCAATTATTTGAGACAGAGGGCTGCTTACTGAGTTTTGGCAAGCCATTGAGGGCCTTGTGACAGGCAGCTGGGGACAGATAGATATTAATTTTCAAAATTTTTTAGGGGCCCTGTGGGCTGCATAGACTAGCCTGGTGGGCGGCATCTGGCCCCCAGGCTGCGTTTTGCCCACCCCTGCAGTAAAGGCTGATTTGAGTTAGTTGTCGTTCAAACTGGTGTATAAATGACTGTCCCAGACCTATTTTGCTGGGAGTAACAGCCTGGGACAGTCAGTCTGGGGATAAACCCCCATGTCTGTTTTTAGCCCTTGTCTGCAAAGGAAAGGAGTGAAGAGCAGGAGGAGGGACTCCAGTTGTTAGTGCTGGGTTTTAAAAACACACAGATGCAAAGGGCAGAGAAAGCCTAGAGGCAACAGGATCACTGGGGACTGCTTCTGAGACGGGCATCAGACAAGAGTGCCCAGGGAGTGAGCCTGCAGACCAGAGAATGAAACGGTGCCTGGAACTACCCAGACTGAGGGAGCTTTAAAATCCCAGAATTTAAAGGCATCGATGTGGGGAGCTTGACAGGTTGTGTGATGGGAGAAATAGTGTCAGTTCCAAGGCAGTTTGTATTTGATCTCTTCTGCTTGAATTGGAAAGCCATTTTGTAAGAGATGAATGTGCTCAGAGGGCACAGAAGCATCCCATTTCCCTTTGACTTTACAGCACAGCCAGGCCCTGATGGCAAAGAAGGGTTTAACCCACCAAGGAACAAATCTCGCTCTCAGAAGAAGGAAGCAATGCTCTTCAGAAAATTACATTCAGCCAGAGTCTGTTCAGCCAGAGGGAGCCAACACTCGGAGAACAAGAGGTCAGTGTGGGAGTGGGGAGGCCGAGATTTGCCTTTTGCTTTTCCCTAGTTCAGTCTGAACTGTAAGTAGTAGATTCCTGTGGCAATTGGAAAATGTGGGGTTACTTCTACCTGAGCTGCTGAGCTGTGCAAGGGACCAGGTCCAATCCATTTCAGAGGTGCTGTTAGAGTGGGGAGTGCTCTGAGTAACAAGATACCCAGTCTTAAAGAGGTGTAAACACCTGAGCCCAGGTGCTGAGTAAGAAGTACCCAACATTAATGAGGTGCAAAAAGCTGAGTGCAGGCAGTTCCACCAGGAATTAGCAGGAAGGTCCTGAAATCAGTGGGCTGTGGCTGTCTTCACTTCTTCACCAGCTTCTAAAAGTGCCCATACATCTCCCATTGTCCACATCACAAGCTTGAAAGATCCAAAGGCAGATCCAAACCGATGCTTCCTGGCTTAAACCAATTACCAGTGGCTTCAGGGAAAACTGAGCATGCCTGTTTGGCTTCTTACATTGCTGGGATGGGGTGGGGGTTTCCCTCACTTTAAAGCATCAGGTGGTGGCTGGATGCTGAACAAGATGGACCATTTGCCCCATCTAATACAGTGAATGTTATACCATGGCACAGGTAATCAGGGCTCGTGGTAGAGCTGGTATCTTTTATTAAACCAACAAGATTCTTGCCAAAAAATCTTTAATTGCAAGCTTTCGGGCACAAACACCCTTCATCAGGCACTGGAGAAAAGATTGTAAAAGTGATCTTGGGTAGAAATGAAAGTTCATATTTCATAGGATTTCACAGAGGAGTCAATAGATGTATCGTGTACCATGTGTGTATATATACACACACACACAAACATATATATATTACACACACACATATATATAGTAAAATAGTACCATGGCAGAAGCACTTTACGTCCTTGAGGGATGGGGATAACAGATGGGTCTGGAGAATAGAATTCATACCTGTTACCAATCCTCCCTGTTGCCCTTAGTCCATAGCCTTTGGGGCCTTTATCAAGAGGAGATGGGTGTGGGAAGGATCATATGTAGGTCCTTTAGCTGAGACTGAGTTCTGATCTCTCTGTCCAGTGGGGGAGATACTGGACATGTGTTGTCCATCTGATTTATGTGTTACAAGATAGAAGAGAGGTCCCAGGTAGACCAGCCAGCAGTCTCCTTTTCCCTGCTGTACGGTCCTGAGCATGCAGAGAAAGAGGTGGAATTACTCAGGGAGAAAAGGACTGACATGGGTATGACCAGAACTTTCAGACCTGCAGGGATGGCTCCACTACAAAACACATGCAAATCCCTCTTGCTTTCTTGTAGACCTGTCTCCCCCGGCATCCTCAGGAAGGAGCCAAGGCTGCAGAAGCCCCTGGATAAGAGCACGGTGCTGTGGGAAGGATCCATTCAGATGTTCAGCATCAAACCGTTTTCAGCCAAAGCGTATCTGGTTTCAGGCTACGGCAGCCACCTTGTTCAAGTACGAACCTTGTTTTCTGTCATACAATGGGAAGGAGAAACTCTTGTCTGCATCAGTGGGACTGCATTTGTTAACAAAACACCCCCCATTGCCTGTGATGTTCCAGGGGCTGTGTACCACAGCTTAAGTATTTCACATATCCTTTTGAGCAGTTTAAAATCCTAGTGCCCACTCCTACACTCCTTGCACAGTTTTACCTGGCCGTTCCTCCCATCAGCTGTCAGTGAAGCTAACGGGACTTTAAGTAGGACCTGACGAAGGAGATCAGGGAAAAGGGTGAATGTCCCGGGAGGAGTTAAGTACTTTCGGGATCTGCAGTGGTTTGAGGTCTTTTATAGTTCGCTCCATGTATGCCCCCGCAGATGCGACAAATAGGACTTTAAAAGGATCTCCATTTTTGTGCTACTGCAGTGGAACAGTAGAACTGTGGAAATGAAAGCGGGGAGAGACCACTTATAGCAGCTAATGCAGCCCTCAGGGCTCCTATGCAGGATGGTTCCTTGTAATACTTTGCCTGGTTAGAGGGATCAAAAGGGGCCTCTCAGAAAAGGTTCAGGTTGCAGTGTTTGCTTTTGATCTAAACCACATTACGCATGCACTGACGCCATGCTTCAGGTGGCTTTATATCTGGTAACGTAAGTGATAATAGTCATAACCAGTGGTGCTTAACTGTTTTGCCCAGAGGGCTGGACAGGCGGTGCCTGGTCTGTCCATGAGCTGGATCCAGCTGGTGGTCCTGATTGATGCGAAGGGGGCTGGGGGCAGCCTGGTCGCAATCTGGCCATGTGGGGGAAGGGGACTTGGCCCAGACCTGCAAGAGGGGGCAGGTGATATGACTCGAGCCAGCCATGTGCTCTGGTCCTGACTCAGCTGCATGGATGAAAGGGGGTGTAGTTCAGCCCTGTGGGGAGAGGCGGTGTGACCCAGTCCCACCCTGGCCATGCAGAGGGAGAGAGGGCATGACCTGCCGCCAACCTGTCATGGGGGACTTGGGAATTTGGCAGTGAGGGTGGTGGTGGCACTGATGCCTTTGCTTCCCTACTGCCATATTTCCCAACCTGTAGGGAGCCCCACAACCAGATGCCATGGCTCCATGGGAGAGACTTGGCCTATGGGCTGGAGGTTGAGCACTCCTGGTCATAACAATCAACAGTCTGAATAGGAGGGTCCCTGAGTAGGTCCTGAATGAGTCTGCAGGTTGTCAACTAATGACTAATCTTAATATGCTTGCCCTTTTGGTTTGTGCAGGCTCTACCAGCACAGATCCAGTCCAGGGGCTGTATTCTCCCGGAGAACGTCTGGGATTTTTTAGACATCATCTGGCCAGCTGAAGCCAAGGTATCCTTTCAAAAGGACTGAGTTTTGGGGTGCTGCTGAGGATAATTTTCCGTGGGAGAAACTGCCTTGCAAGCATGTCCTGGTTCTGTCTGTGTGTGGGCCAATACCCATCCAGAGGTCTGAATATTGGAGCTGGTACAACAGTAACTCTCGAACCTTACATTATGGGAGCACAAGTGGGGTAGCAGCTGCCAGAAGCTGCCTGCATTCACACAGCTGAAATGGTTGCTGCTGCTGTGCGTGCCACATCTCCTCCCCCCGAGCTGTGCTGATATCCACCAACAGGGATGGACTGTTATAATGGTCAGGTGGGATTTTTTGGTTCAGCTGAAGCAAGTGACATTATATCATTGCAAGTGTGGAGTAGAAGTTGTACGGTGTTTAGGGCCCGGTCCTGAGACAGGCAGTGGACCAGTGGGAGACGCACGCTGTTCCCTTTCCTCCGTTGCAGTGCCTGGATCATATAAGGGAATTGGAGCTCCCCTCTGAAATGAGATTAAGCTTGAGCCCATTTTGGCCTGTGGCCTAAGTATTCTTGTGTTAGCCAGTCTCTCGCTTTCCAGCACTTACTTACTGTTCATTGAACTTTGGTCACTGCGTTGTGTTTTTGGGCAACCCACAAGATGTCCCCGTCTCTTTTTGTTTGCTTAGGAGATGAGTGTGATACGATTCTGCCCTGCTGTGGCCCAGGCCATGGGCACTTACGACATGCTCTACACGTATTTGAACAACAAGCAGAGATACGGCATTGTGGACAGCAAGCAGATGGAAATGTTCCTGGTGCCTCTGCCAGCCTTCCAGCCTGTTCCTGCCAAATTCCACCCCCAGGGAGGCCCAGGTAGGGGCTGGAAGCAAGCTGGGTGAAGTAACATTGCTTTCTTTTGATTGAAGACCAAGGCTGGCAGCGCTGTAAATAATTTAAAGTCATCTGTGGCTGTACAAGGTATTAGGCACACAAGACGCTGTAATTATTTCCCAAAGAACATCAAACTTGAAAAAGCCAAGTTATGCAGGGCAGCAGGAAACTCTTCCTGCCTCTGTCCTTGCTGTGTGATAACGAGCACTTAAAATCATGTAGCTGTACCTGGTCATCTAGAGCATTTTCTCATCATACTTGAAACATGACATGGGCACGAGGAGCCTAGTTCTCGCCAGGCTACTGTCAATCAGAAGTAAATCCACCAAAGTCCATGGATTTACACTAGCAAAAACTGAGAGTCGGGGAAAAGTGAATCAAATGTAGTAAACCTGAGTGGCCCAATGTCACATGGTATTTTCCTTTCCCTGCACAGCCCTACATCACATGCCCTGAGGTAGCTACCACACACACAGCTGATGAAAGGTCTTGAGCCTGCATGCTGATAAAGTGTAATGTAAACTCATGTAACCCCTGTCACACAGCACTGGGTGTTTCCATACAGCTCCTCATCATGTGAAATTCTGTTTGTCAGGGCCGCTGCTAATCTCTCACATGATGTAACTTCATATAATCCCCCTGTCGGGATCATGCTCGGTGCATACTTCAGTGCAGGCTGGCAGCTGATCAGAGTTTCCAGTAATCATCACTGGCCAAGCCCCTTTAAGGAAGCAGCCAAGTCCATTGGTTACTGACCCCAAGCTGGTTCTCCTCTCAGCGAGGTGGGGGCTCAGTCCTTGCAGAGAAGCACATCATTCAAATGATAAGTGTTTGTGTTCCTGATCTGGACCTTGGAGAGGGCTGCCATCACCCCAGGGCAGGAGACTAGAGGTGCGTTGATGCGGTACAGGGGTACCATGCATAGAGCTCCCTTGAGCTCTCCCTGCACCGTGCCCTCTCAATGTCACCTGAGCCATCAGAAATGGGTTGCCTGTTGTTTTCAGCTACGAACTAGGAGGATTGCAAATCATAGCAAAACCACCTTATATTTAGCTATGGTCTGACTCCGGTCACAGCTGGGTGGACATGGCATGTTTGCATACAGCATTGACGCAAATCTACTTACTTAAAGTGAGTTTATACAATTAGTGTCAGTGTTTTGCCACTGGAGGAAGAAACACCTCATTCACCAGCCAGGCTGGCGTATTGATTGATTCTGCTTCTGACCTGCTGGGGGATAAAACACTGAAAACAACAAGGCGGGGATTTTTTTTTCTCAGCAGCCTTTAATGTTGCACCCTAAACATTTGTGTATGCATGTATTGGTGTGCCTGAAAAACCTTGGATTTCCTGTTATAGGGTTTCAGTCAGAGCTGTGATTATAAGACAAGCCAGCCTATCCCAGCTAGCATAGGTAAAAATATCTGTGAATATGTGGCAACTTGGGGCAGGGTTATCTCAGTATGCGCTGAACAAAAAGCAAGGCTTTGGCCCAAAGTTAGGAAGATTCCAGCAACCATTGCTGCGGGGTGGATGCTGGGGAGAGGAGGAAACCCTTCTTTAATTCCATTGTTTCTGCCTGTCTTTTAATAGGTCTTGAAGCAAATCATTCTAGTTTATTATTAGGGCTGATCCTCCCGAAGGCCGCTCCTGGAAAGGCCCCTGCCAGCAGCCTAAGGCCCAGTCTCTCGACGGGAACCAAAAGGAAGAAGGTTACTTTTAAAACTGACCTCGTGACCGAATGCTTTCCACTTGCACCACAGAGTCCTGGGAGCAGACAGGAGCTAGCCCCTGCACCCCTGAGCAAGCTGCTGTTTAGCAGTGAGCATTCCCCACTGATTTCTCATGGCCCCGAGCTCCTGACATTTGAGAATATGTTCACTCTCGGTGTGGCAGCAGGTGACGTCTTACATGAAGAGACGTTGTGTGGGGCGTCTGCTTCTCCGTGCCTCCAAACCAGGGGGGAGGAAGCCAACAAACACATCCAGAATGGGGCTCTCCATTCACTTGGCCACTTCTGCGTGAATCAGGAAGCTGGTGGAGAGCAGCAGGATGTGACAGGGGAGCTGCAGGTGGCTGTAGCACCAGACACCTCCCAGACCTGGAATATTGGACTGTTGCATCCGTGGTCCTGTTGTCCTGATGAGGAGGGTGGCGGTGCTGCCTTCGATGCCAACATGTGTGCTGTTCCCCAATTATCAATCATGATTTTTCCTCATTCCCATGAGTCTTCTGCTGCTTTGTACCTCCAAAATCCCGTTGCGACTGGAGACTCCCACCCAGGTGGCCCCATAGAGGAAGCATTGTCTCTGATTCACCAGCTGGAGGCACTGGTGCAGCAGAATTCACAGCTCCAGAACCAGACCTTTCCGTTTCCTTCCGTCGATGGTGCACCTCAGGTGGCAGGAGGATCCACGTTTCCACCAGCCCAGCATGGAAGTAGTTGTGCCCCCAGCTCTGAATGATCCTTCTACCCTTGTGATTCTGAGTGTACGTTTGGAAATGCATCTTCCACTCCTAGCATCCTTCCCTCCTGGACAGAGCTCCCTGGTCCATACTTTCTCTTGCTTTCAAATCCTATTAACACTTAATGCAAAAACAACCAAATTGGATTAGTGGCTTTTTAACTATCGTGCGTAGGGCCAATTACAACTAAACGTAATGTGCTTTTGGCTCTGGTATAATTAAAACAACACTGACTTGCCATCTTGTAGATCAAGAAAAATATGATATTGTGGACTGTGTATGGATAGAGAGATCAGAACCCCTCCCTTCCCCCTCAGTTAAATCTTACTATAAAGTCCGATTTATGTGCTATCTTCACAGCTGCTGGGCATTTACATTACCACGGCCAAGGTTAATAATTAACTTGATATGCCGATGACCCACAGACCCTACGATTTCAGGGTGTTAAACGTTTCACTCTTGATATCAAAACACAGCATGCCAAACAGTATAGGAAGTGAATCCCCATTCTGGGCATTCATCGCCACGGAGAACCACCAGCACGACTGACAGAACGTGCTCCTTGCGCATGAAAGCAGCATCGTCCCAAGACCAAGTTTGCAATTGCTCCTAGAAGGCGCAGCATCTGGATTGCTGACAGTCCCCCATAGACTGCTTGGGAGGTTGCGGATTGCTTGAAACACGCCCGTAAGGCAAGGTGGCCTCTGAGGCTGTTCCACCCGCACCGAGAACAGATGGAAGAACATGAAGGCATCTCGGCGTGTCGGCAGCCACCTGGCGGGGGGAGTGGAAGCGAGACAGAGTAAGTGCCACGGTGCTTCAACCTGAGAGGGGACTTGCTCTGTCTGCTTTCTGTGTCTGTAACAAGGAACGAGTGACCGTTTCTCTGAGCTTCGAGACTCAAGGAAGCACTTTGCAAGTAGGGCTTGAGGCGCTTTTTGTACCTGTTCAGAAACTATTTACCTCCAGGAGAAGAAGGTGACTTTTTTTTTTTAATGACCTCTGGTGCTCTTTGGACTTTAACCCTGTAGGAAATGTTTTCAGGGGACCTTTTTAAAACAATGATAAGAGCATAAGCAGCATTGCCCACTGGCAGAATAATACTGAGCTGCTAACAGTTTTAACTTTACTGTGCAAGTACACAAAATGGTTTTTTTTATATTTATAGTATTTGTGGGTTATTTTTTTAAGTGGTTATTTAAGCACATAAATCTCGGGATCTTCATGGAGGATGGGCACTGTGTGTCGGTTGTTTGAGGCTCCTTCATTTTACATTGTCCCAGGACAGGATTTTAAAAATCTCTCATGTTCTTTGACCGGTAGGCACCAGCCGTGCTAGAAGACAAGGGTTCGAATATAGGCTGGATGCTGAGGTGACCTCCAGCTTGGGGGAAAGCCAGAATGGTAGATTGTTCTGTTTTTATGTTACGGACCTTGCAGTGGTTTTAAAATAAATATAAAGGTTAAACCCCCACCCCTGCAGTTTCTTAGCTTTATTTTTTAACAGAGGTGGAGCCAGGCCACTGAGAGGTGCTGGGCAGGACGGAGTTGGTCCCAGCTAGGTTTGCAGAGGGTGCCAGGCTTGTCGTGTGGTTCGAGCACCATCCTCTTGTCCAGCACAGTCGAAGGTTTCTGCTCGGACAACTGCTGGCTGAGCTGATCGAGGCCGGGGTGAGTCAGCAGAAGAGAAGAGTTTGCATCTCTGTGCAGGGTGTTAGCACCCAGCTGAGGTCAGGGAGTGGGAGGACTCTTACAGTGCTCTGGAGAGTGCTGCCCTGCTGCGGGGTATCTTTTCCCCCGATGGTTTGCCTGACCTCCCCTCCTTTCCTCCGGTTTTCTCCCAGCCACAGCTCTCCATTCTGTGCTAACTCCCCACTCCCAGCTGCATGTAGACCTTTTAAACACTTGCAGTAGGCTGCAGTGACGTCCGCTCTTAGTCATTGTGCAGCCAGGCGTCACTTAGTTCTTCTCTATTCCCTCAGCCCTTCTGATAATGTCTCCAAGCCCTTGGCACCACTTCCCCCTCCGTCTTTGCTTCTGACTCATTGCCCATGACATCAAGTGCTGCAGTTATTAGGATGAAAAAACAGAAGAGCCGGCATCTGTTGTAAACCGAGATTCAGCTGCTGTTGGGCTAGTTGCACACAGCTCGCCCCACTGGAAAGTCTGTTGAGGAGCACAGAGGCTGTGTCTGCGTTGGAGCATTGGACTGCCCCGGGGCAGGGCAGGAGTGTGAGTACCAGTGTTGGGTGTCCGAGCTCTCCTGGTTGCTTTTGCACCTGAGCTCCTTGTTCACCCTGGGACTGTGCAGGCCCAGAAAACCCCACATCGACTTCTGCAGGCTTTGGTTCAAACCATTTTACACCTCTGGTTGCAGTGGCCACTGGGCACGGTGCCTCACTCCTCCCTTAAGCAGAAGCATAGGGTGAGGGTTTGGAGGGTCTTTGGGAAGCCTTCCCTTTCCCTGTAGTGCTGGAAACCAGCTCCTGAGTTGCACAGGGGAGAAGCAGAGAAGAAACAGCCGCAGGCTGCCCTCCCCCATCCAACACAGAAATAACTGGAGGGTAGACCTCCCAGGTTTCAAATCCTTTCCCAGCCCTAGATATTAGTTGACCAAGAGAAAAGAGCAACAGGCTAAGTGCAGTCTGATTTCTAACTTAGCCTGTGATTCCAGGCTGTGGAAGTATGTGCCTTTAAGTAGTGGTATTAATGAGCTTAACTATCCCCAGTTGCCTAATAGATTGGATAATGAGCAACATTCCTAATACACCATTTGATGGGGTTAGATAATTGCTCTTTAAAATGAAGCAACTTTTTATGGCTTTTAAATCAAGCTTTTGCCTTGTTTTACTTACAGGGGGCCAGAGACTCCATTAGCATGAATTGGTGTGAGTGAGCCTGGGCTAGGCTGGTTTGCTCCAGCCAAGCAACTGTCCCACTGGGCCAAATTCATCCTGGGGGCCAGCCTAATGGGATAACCCGGTGGTTCTCAGCCTTTTTAGGCTCAAGGGCTCCCTCATTAAACTCGAGGCCCTCACGGAGAATCTCAGCACTTCGTCTTCACTCATTTTTTTTTACTACAGAAAATAATCGAGCAATTCTGTTGCAAAGAACTCCAGCCACAGCAGGGCAGGATGCTTTTGACACCTATTTGAAGTCTCTTGCGAATCATATTTGCACACCTCACGGTGCTAACATTGCATGGCACCCTGTAGCACCCTTGACAGGATCCCAAGGCACCCTGGAGTGCCTGGTTGAGAATCACTGGGATACGCTCGACCTTACGAGAAGGGTGGGACTCTGAAATTGTTTCATAACTTCAGTGGAGCTACCACACTGGTGTTAACTGAGGACGGGATTTGGTCTTGTGCCTGTAAGGATCTTCTCTTCCCTTGTGCCTTTGTTTTACTTGGCTCTGGCTCCGTCTCTTGCAGACGAGGGATCACGTTTGGATCCGTGGCACAGAGAGTTGTTTGCGTCACCGACTCAGAGCTCCCCCGTTCTGGCGCATCTCTCCCAACACAGGCCTGCGCCTGAGAGGCGCAAGCAAGCTTTATCACCTACCTATGCCCACCCACGCACGCACACAGCATTTCATTTCCTTCCTCCCAGCCCCATTCAGCCTGCTGGCTGAGCCTCTGCGTGTTTGCACCTGGAGGCATGCAGCCTGGCTTAGCTTCATGCAGAGGCTGCTCTTACCCATTCCCTTATCACATCTCTTTTTTTTTCCTTCTCCACCACATCCTTGCTTCCTCTTTTTGCAGACCCTCTCCACCCCCCATGCTGCTAGCAATCGCCTGCTGCTGCTTTCTGGTTTTTGCAGCTTTCCCGAGCCAGAGTTTTTCTTTCATCGTTATTTTTTCCCTCCTCTCTCAAGCAGAAGGGGAGTCTGTGTGTGCAGGAAATTTCCTCTAATTGACTTCAGGGAGTGTTGCTGCCGGAGTTGGGCTGAGGATGAGCCCGTACGCAGGGGGCTAGCAAGGCCCCTTGCTTCGGGAAGGAGGTGCTGCGTGGACGCAGTCGGCGTGAAGGGAGACAAGGAGGACTCGACGTCTTTCCTGAGGACTCCCAGCTGCATTTTAATGTGTTAGAGAAACTCTGCTCCCCTCCCTGCCTACGAATTTATCTCGCTGCTTTGTACGGCATCCAGATGGCACCAAGCGCTGTGTCATGAGATAGTAAACAAAGCAGGCTGCCCCGCTGCTACGAGGAAACGCTGCGATTAGGCACTAAGTGCTTCTCAGCCCAAGCGGCTGGTGTCAGTTCCTGGCTGCTTTACCTCCTGTTGACAGGAGCGAGGGCAGCGGGGGAGCGGTGCCGGGGGCGGCCGGCCTCGCTGTTCTGCGCAGGGTGGGAGATGTGCCAGGGCAATCCGGCTCCAGCAGCGCTGCTCCGTGCTCGCAAGGCAGGACCCTCCTTCCCTCCAGGCGGGCGCGAGAGGGTCGTGTTTCCACTCCTGGGTGCCGAGTGCCACGTGCAGTCGGAGTCGGAGGGTGCTGGGCCTCGCAGCGCGGTGGGTGTCTTCCGCTGGGCGTCCCAAATGGAGCCAGTTTGGAAAGGACAAGTCCGGGGTGGAGGCAAGGCTAGAACTCAGGCCCCGGAGCTCCTGTTGGGACTCGCCCACGGCCCCGTCTTCCTCCTTTGCCCTTGGGCCTCTCTGGCAGCCAGGAGGGCTGGGCGTGGGAACCCCCCGAGGACCCCTGCTTGGCAGCATCTGGGTTTACCTCCCCCTTCGACCCTTTGGATCTGCCCCATTTTTAACCCTGAAGGTGCCATCACCCTTGAGGCACCACACTCCCAATTTGCAAGCGGCTGCCCGACCCAGTTGGGCAGCTCTGCTCATAAAGGGCCAGTCAGAGGCATCGAGCAGAGCCTGGTCTGGCTCTGATGGCTGCATTGCAAGCTGCTCCTTCAGGTTGCCTTCGGGGAGCCAAAAGTCTGCTTTTCAGCTGTTGCCTCTGACCGGCCCATTATGAGCGGAGTTGCCCAGCCGGGTCGTGCAGCCCCTTGCAAATCGGGAGTGTGGTGCTGTGAGCGTGGTGGTACCTGCAGGATTAAAAGCAGGGAAGCAGCCACCCTACTTGGGTTTAAGGGGTGGGGGGGAGAGAAAACCCAGATGCCCCAAGCAAGGCTCCTTGGTGGGGTCCTTTTGCTTAGAGCGACTTCCTTGGTGCTGGCAGTGACTTCCCTGCCTTGCTGCCAGAAGAGGCTTTGTAGTATGTGGCCCAGAGGAAAGGAGAAGGAAAACGGGGCAGAGGGTGACCCAATGGGAGGCCCCTCCATAGTGCCCTGCTGGAGCTGCTTGTACCCAGGGTTGGCTTGGCCCCAGCATCCCGGCATCCTTGAGCAGCGCAGCACACACTGCCCCTAGGGCACAAGGACACCGCCTGCGGGGGGGCTGCACAACCCGTTCACCTGCCGCGTTGCAGTGTGGCTGGGAGGGAGCCGGGCTATGCCCACATCTCACCCTGCTGCACCCTGTGACTTCATCACGCAGTGACCCCACCAAACCCCAGTTTGCCCTTCTGTCTTCGCACCTTGCCAGGGGCCACCGCCTGGTGCATCGGCTCTTGCAGCTCGCTGGTCTGTCTCCGTCTTGTCTGAACGGAGATGCTCATAGGTACATCGCAGCAGCAAGTACCAGATTGGCGCAGGTCGCGTTGCTGCCGTGGACTCAGATCAGCCTTCCTCCCTGCACTGGGTGGGTCAGGCCTGGATGAAGGATTTGGAAGCGAAACGACCAGCTTCGGGCAGTGGACCACTACTAGACGTCTCCCAACCCCAGCCTCTACAGAAAGACCTGCTCACTGGAGGGGCAGGTAGAGCTCTGGTGACCTCCAAATGCTTCCTAGGGGCTGGCAGCCCCGTGAGCCCTGCACCAGCCCCAGGCAGCGGGAGAGGGGCCTTCCTGCGTGGGTGCAAATCTAGGGCCAGGTTCATGTCCCTGGAGACTGAAGGTCTGGCACTGGGACCAGTTGCCCCCAGCCTGCTGCAAGGGACATCAGCCAAGCCCTGGTCAACATCTGGGGCCTCTGCAGACATTTGCTCAGGAAGACCGTGTCCGAGACCGACTGGCGCATGCTGCACAGGCACGGCTTTCCGTCCCCGCGGGTTTCCAGGCAGCGTGCAGCAGGGAGAGCCTCTCTGCTTTCTCCGTCGCACGCAGGAACGGGAAACCCAACAAGGCTACTTTTACTGCCGTTTCACCCAGCGGAAGAACCCCCGGAGACCTCCTCTCTCATTTCTGACGGGGTCCAGGAGAGCTCCGGCAGATGTGGCTGCATGTAAACAAAGCAAATTAATTAAAAGAAAATCAAAACTAGGCACACTGGTAATTAGATAATCCGCCAGCCCCTAATATAATTAATTATGCTAATATACGCGGCTGCCGCCATCAAACAAAGCTGATTACACTGAGTAACGCTGCAGGGAGGCCACTGCTTGCGAGGGGGCAGGCGCTACCCGTGGCAGCCTCCGGTGGAAAGGAGACTAGGCTGGTGTCTGTGGCCCGCCTGTGAGGGGGCGGCAGGGTCTGTGCAGGGCCCTGCTTGCCTCTGCAGTCAGCCCAGCTGCTCGCGCTACGCGAGAAGTCCAGGCTTCCTCCAGGATCCAGAGCAGGGACTTCCCGCAACCCAGGGGCATCCTGTCCTGTGGGATTCTCCAGCGATTCACCCTGGGGGTTGAACAGCTAGAGCGGAGGCTGCGGCGAGGGCACGGGTCTGCTGCGGCTTGCAGGGCATCCCTTGCTCAGGGCTGTTGCTGCCCCAGGGCATCCCCCCCGCCCCGGTCCTCTGCACAGCTGCACCCAGGCTGGTTTTAAAAGGCTGCGGGTGATGGGCCAATATTTATTCCTTGCAGGAAACTCTCCCCAAACCTCATCCATCACCCCTTGGGGGTCTTTAAGAGAAGGCTGGATAGGCATCTGGCTGGGGTCATCTGTCAGTGCTCTCGGCAGAGGGTTGGACTCGATCTGTTGAGGTCCCTTCCGCCCCGAGCATCTATGAATCTCCCCCAAGGGAGAGATTTTTTCCCTGCGATCTGAGCCTAAACACCCCTTTGCTCAGCTTCATCTCCTTGTTCTTAGTTATGCCTCTGGGATCCCTTAAACACCCTCTCTCCCTGCTCAGCGTTTATGCCCGTCAGATGCCGACGCTTAGCTCTCATGTTCCCAGCAAGCTCTCCGCTTCGCCTGCCTCTCATCTCCCCTCGTCGTTCAGCTCCCCCCGTCATGGCAGGCCTCTTCCTTATTCTCTTTCGTGCCTCAGTGCCGAGGTTCCCGCCGCTGCATGTGGCCTCACCCTGCCGTAATGAAGAAATTAAACCTCTTCCATGTCTTTGCACAGCCGATCTCTGCTGCAGAAACATCCCTGCCACTTGGGGCCCCCCGCACGCAAATGAATATTTAGCAGGCTCTTTTCAAAAGCCTCAGGCCTGTCATCAAATATCGTCTCCCGGGATCCGGAATGAACCTGTCACGTAGAAAACAGCGTCGAAGCGCCGTGAACGGATCTTAAGGAGCATTTAACCAAGCGAAGATGCAAGCGCCAGCCAAGGGAAGGGGGTAGGCAAGCAGACAGGCTGATGCTGCGGCAGAGCTGGGAGGGCTCCCTGGCGCTGGAAATGCAGAAGGAGGCAGGGTTGGAACCACATGGAACACAACTTTTGCATCTCATTGACTAACCAAAGTGCGTGTGTGCACACATGCACACGCACATCTAGCTTTCATGGGCTGAAACTCACTTCCGACGTGGAAACGAGGACAGTGGCAATTCTGCAAGGAGGGGGTGGAATTAGCCTTATCAGAGCTGCTCTGTTCCCTGCAGCGATCGGCAGAGGGCAGTCGAATACTTGGCAATGGCAAGTCTGTAGGGATCTGCCCACCCCCTTGGGTGGTTTGTGTGTAGGGCACAGAATAAACGTTAGCAGGAGCGCCAGGCTTCTCCGTTCCAGAGCCCCGTGTTTAAAGCCAGGTGGAGGGGATTTATAGCGGGTGAATAATCGGGAAGGAAGAGCAGAGCATTTCCACGTGGCACCCGCAGCAAGTAGCGAGGGGAAGAGCCCGTCCTATGTATTTATCTATTTAATCCATCCAGGTTGCACTGGCCACAAAAGAAGCCAGGCACGGTTGCCCTCGGGCAGTCATTGTGGTATGCCGTGGGCCCATGGGAAACGGGCAGGCAGAAGGGGAAGGACGCAGCCAAGTCTCCCTGCGCATTGGGAATGGAGCGCGCATCTTTTGCTTCTTGGGTTTTGCCCCCCTCCTCTCTCCTCTGCTTGCCTCTCCCTCCCTGCAGCATGTGTGCACGCGAGCGCAGCAACTGTGTGTGTGCCACAAGACATGCTCGGGTGTGTGTCTTGCTGTGTGTTCTTGCAGGTGTTCAGCTTGGCATTAGATCAGACATGGCCAACACGCCACGTACAGGAGCTGGCAGGGGGGGTCGTGGGCTTGTCTTGTGACTGGCCCAGTGGCGGGAGGGATGCGTGTCTCTGGCAGTGGGTTGCGGGTGTAGAGTCGGAAGGGACCACAATGGATCATCGACCCCCTGCCCCTGGCAGGAAAGAGGACCACGGCCAGGTGACTACCAAGCCTCCCCGCAACCTTTGGGAAGAGAAGGGCTGAGGCTGGTTTCCCATCTGCCTGGACTGGACTCCTGCGTGCACTGCAGGCGGTGCTTGCATGGGTCTGGATATCTCCGGAGAGCTGCGCTAACAGCACACGAGGGGCAGTTAGCAAGAGCCAAATGGATGGCCCCTCTCCTCTCCCAGCTGGCTGCAGTCTCCTCCCTTCGCTGCGAACCCTTGCGGGGACCCTGCCGTAGGAAGCATCTCTCAGGCCACCTACTACCAATAACAGGTTCCTCTCCTGCATGTGGAGCAGGAGCCTTCCTGCCCCATTGCCAGCCAGGGGACACCATCCCGAGGGGCAAGAGGAGGCTGCAAAGGCAAGGAAGGGGCTGGAGAGTGCGCCTGGCTTCTGTTGCGTGGAAGGAAGCAGGACCAGGGCAGTGGTGACTGCCAACCTGAGCCCGGGCCATCAGACGGGGCCGGCCCTGGGAAATGCTCCATGAGAAATAGGGTAGTCCCCTCCCAAAGGGGCATGGGGCAGTAGGGCCGGTGAAGAGGTGCAATGTGGAGCAAGGGGTCTTGTATGCTGCATTAGACTCAAGGAATGAATGGCCTCCCACTTTGATGGAAAAGGGCTCCCTAAGGGCTAGCGGTAGGAGGGAACCTGGGGGGGAGAAAGGCCCCAGAGATGGCACTATGAGTGGTGAGGAGAGGTAGCAGGGGGCTCCCAGAGGCACTGCAGATGCTGTGGGGCTGGGAGCCGGCGCTTGGAAGTGCTCAGCCTCCTCCCCAGGGAGCCTTGATGCATCAGACTAATAAAAAGCTCACAAAATCCATTCCCTTGGCGGCGTGTTGACGTGCCGGGCAAGAGGGCCCGTAATGGCAGGCAGAGCCGCGGGCCCATTCGAGACACTTAATTACCAGACAATTGCAGCCGGTTCACTCCCTCTCGCGCTCTGTGCTGCGTGAAGCTGGAAGGAAGCTCCGTTCGGGCTGCGATGGAAGAGAGACTGGTCAATAAGCCTCCCCCGTGAGCTGACGTGCTCAGCATAATGCCGGAGCCCGGCCTGGGCAGAGACAGCGAGGCAGGCAGACGCTCGTCGCTGCCCCGAGCCATCCTTTTACACCCCTGCCCCTCCAGCGCGTGACCCTCATCTCGGTGCGCGGGTGATGTTTGCCGGTGGAAGTCATGGATTCTTTTTTGTCTCTGCTGATAGCTCATTCCCTGCCTGTCCTCTGCTCTCTTTTCACTTTCTGAAGCCATCAGCCCTGCTAGGTCAACTTAACTAATGGAAAATAAACTCCTTTCTGCTTGAAATCTCCTCCCCGGAGCCCTGGATAAATTACAAGCTCAGGCAATCTCGCTGCGCACCTGCAGGCTGCTTTGGAGATGAATCCGGCCGGTCAAGCGTTAGCAGTTGCCCAGAGATTATAAAGGGACGCTAGGCAGGGGAAGAGAAGGTAGCTCCTGCTTCGGAAAAGACGGCGCGGGGAAGGACGGACGTGTTGGATGTACGTTAACATTGCAATGGGGCAAAGGAGCCATTAAGGGGTGGGCAAGAGAGCTATTCAGCTGACTCGTCTTGCCAGTCAGGGAAGGCTGGTCTCATTAGCTCCCTCTCAGGGCTATAAAAGGCGCAGAGCCTTTCCGAGCCAGGACGAAGATGGAGCACAGTGCGGGGAGACATCCCAGGAGCAGCTAGCTCAGGATAACGCGCAGGCTGGAGTCTGCACTTGCAGGCACCGTTGTGCTCGGGGCTGGTTTAAGACAGTCCCAAGAAGGACCCCGAAGCCGGCAGGCTCTGTACTCTTTCCTGACAGCGAAGGAAGATCCCATGCAGCCTGGCTTCTGCAATGCGTGACGCAGCCACGCGTGCTTTGCAGGGCAATTGCATTCGGAGCTGTCCAAGCACACCGGTCCCTGGCACTTGGGCAAAGACAGTGCAGGGCCTTGGAGGCCCAGGGAAGGAGCGGTGAGCCGGTCCAGCTGTGGTGGTGCTGTGCAGACACTCATTCGCTGCAGCGTCTTCCCTGCAAGGCTCCCAAAGCAAGATCCTCGTAGAGCCCCCAGTACTCCTGCAGGGAGCTGTGCCATCCTCTTCTTCCTTGGCGGGGTACTAAGGCCCAGAGGGGCACAAGGACTTTCCTAAGACTCGGTGCAGGAGCCAGAGGTGGAACCCAGGTGCCCTGCTCCCTTGAGCCTTTGCCTTCACCATTTGCCACATCCCCTCTTAGCAAGCATCTAGCCCCAGGGACAAGTCGGAGGTCACTCTTCCCTCCACCCCGGGCCACCGCTTCTGTGACTCGGTGTCTAGGATCCCTCCCGGGGAAGCTCATCTTACACTGCTTCACTATCTTGTTGCTTCCACTTGGCCAGGCGCCGGCATCTCCACTTCTGGGGATTGCCCACAATGCGAACATAAAAAGAGATAAATAAATCAATAGGCAATTTTCCATGGTGATCTCAGAGCCAGACGGAAAAGCCAGGCTCTGCTCTTGCTGTGAGCTTGTCTGCATGGCACAGCGCACTGATACCTGCGACAGGTCCTGCATCTCAAGCAGTGTTAGCCCCGTGCTCCAGCGGGAGCTCATACGGCTGCGGTCTCAGCTGGGGTAATTGGCCTGGGCGGCGTACTACGGTATGCAGCTATGTCATGGCTGGCATGGGAGTGAGCTTGGCACTGTGTTGCTCTCTCCAGATGTGCCTTAAAGATGGGGGTGGCCTCCATGGACAACGGTGGAGCTCACCCTGGGATCAGGCTACAAGCACTCGGCTAGAGAGTGACAGCACAGCCCAGTGGTCCAAGTAGCCAGGACTCTTGGGTTTAATTTGCTACTGCAGGCCACAGCCTAGCGCTGCACTGGACCTCCTCCTTGCTTGCTGTGAGTCCTGCCCTAGTGCTATTAATTAATGCTGCAAAGAAGGGGCTTAGGATATTGTTATACAAGACCACACCACTGTGGCCTCTTGAACCCCATGCCCAGATGGGCCCATCCCACCCAACAGGGGCATCTCTGGCCACAGAGGGAGCAGTGCCCCAAGGAGATCCTTGGCCTTGCCACGGTGCGTGGGAGCAGGTGTAACCTGTAATTACCAGCCTGAGCTGCTGCTGAGCAGCTGATGGTTATTGAGCTCCAATCGATGGCTGGCTGGGGATCCCGGGGATAATTAGAGAGCAGAGCAGGTTGGATGTCAATAGAGCACATGCTAATTCTCCTATCTGCCGGAACCCGAGTTCAGAGGGAGGGAGGGAGCCTTTCTTGTTGCAAAGGATGGGGAAGACAGAGACGAGAAAAATCAAAGCACCAATGGCCCATTAGAAACCTCTGCTCATAATTAGGACGAGCAAACCTCATCCATCAAGCACAGCCCGCCGCTGCAGGGAGGAAAATGTGCTACCGCCACCGCAGCTGCATAGCTGAGGGAACGAGCTGCTGTTGTTCTCTGGACCATTATTTGCTGTCGTGCAGTGGGCCCGAGAGGTGCCTGCTGAAACCGCTGGGTCTGTGCTGTGCTGCACAGAGGGGGACAGTCCCCCGGGGAGGAGGACGAAGGGCGGCAGCCTGTATTGCAGGTGAAGGAGGGAGGCGGAGGTCTGGATGGTGCTCAGGAGGTAGGGCCTGCACTGCAGCCCACCTCTCTGCACTCCCTTGTCCAAGGAGGGTCTTGGCTGGCTCCTGGGAAGGTTGGGATGCAAAGAGGGCACCCAGGCGTTGTCCCAGTCAAGGGCCAGGAGTGGGTGAGTTGTGAATGATGATAATTCAGCTCCTGCCCTGATCGTTTTTTTTGTGACGTAGAAAGAAGTTGCAGGGGCGGGGGAGGAGGGTGACAGGGACAGGGACAGGGACAGGGTCGTGGATGGGCGACAGCAGGGTTTTTTTTATTATCCCTGCTTAATGCTTTTTTAACCTCTGGGCTGTTCAGGCTTGGCATCTCCATGGGCCCCTGGAGAGCCAGTAGGGCAAGGGGATGGGATAGGCCAAAGCAGTGAGGTCCAGTGAGTAGAGAAGGGAAGGGTGGTTTGAAGAGCTTATCCTCAATAGCTTCTCCTTAAGCACGGGTCCGTGGCAGGGAAACCCTCCCAGCTGGAAGGAGGAGCCCCTTGCTCCTGCAGTCGGCTGAGCAGGACCCCCCGGGCGCGTCTCCCCTGCGTCTGGCTGTGCCAGCGGCCCCACGATGTGACATAGCTCTGCATGCCACAGTCCAAGGATGCGTGACCGGGCAGCTGCTTGGTGCGTGCCCCGTGTTGCCCTCAGCTCTGACCACACTTACAGGCACACGCCCAGCTCCATGCTCCGGCTTTCCAGTGCCACGGGCCAGTGGGGAGGACGGGAGGGGGCACGGGGCTGCTTCCTGGGGACACTTCCCAGAGCGACGCCGAGGCAGGGGGGATGCGCCCCAAGCCTTGAGTGCACAAACCAGGGAGGCGAGATTTGATGATGCCAAGAATAAAAGCAAAGCAGCAGCTGAAGAAACCAGAGGAAAGGGGCACATTGGCCGTTTCTTTCTAGCCCCCGCTTTATAGAAAGGGGCTCCCCAAGGGAGAAGGCAGACCCCGGCTTGCGCTACCCCACCCTCCGTAGCAGCAGGAGCGTTGCTACCCCGAGCACGGATCGGAGCAGCCTTTGTCACCTCATCCGTCTCTGCTGGCTTTCTAGATAAGAAAGATTTAACCCAAGCATGAAAGTGAGAGGCAGGTGGGGTTGGGAAGGGGATGGATTTTGGGGGCGGTGGCTGTGAAATGAATCGACTGCTAGCAAGCCAGCGAGGGAGAGGCGGAGAGAGCGAGCGCCGGCGTCTCATCCCGCACACGGCGCAGTCCAGGCCGAAGGAGATCAAAAGAGCTCTTATGGAAATGAAATGCACAAATAACATCCTGCTGCGAGGAGGAGCTGTAATGAGCCGGGGACACAGGTCTAAGTAGGGAAAGCGGAGCTTATTAGAAGGCAGATGAATGGAGGCTATTTCCACAAGTATCATGGATCAACCTGTTAAGTGGACACTGTCAGCTCGGATTAGGCCGACGTGTAGGTTCTGCGAGGGGCGAGCGCTGCTAGGAAGCCTCGCAGGGCGTAGGCTCTTGGGCTGCCTTCGCTTTGCTTTCGTATCCTCACAGATCGGCGGGTGCCTGCTTGCTGCTCACGCCGCGCGGCCCGGAGCTCAGCGTCTCGGGCGGCCGGAGCACGGGGCGCTGCTGCTTGAGACGAGCAAAGCTCCAGCCACGCGCAGCAGGGCTAGGGCAGCAGTGCAGCCGAGGGTTTCTGATCTCATTGTGTGCAATGCAGAGGTATGCACACACACGCACAGACACTGCGTGCACATGCATACCTAACCCACACAGAATGGCATAAACACTGTGTGTGTGCAGACACATACACCACACAAGCACACAAGGCCACAAACACGGCATGCATGCACACATGCACAAGGGCAGAAACACTGTGCATACACACATGTACATACACTGCATATACACACATGCACACGAGGGTGCAAACATTGTGCATATAGACGCGCACGAGGGCACAAACTGCACACACACACACAGAGGCACAAACACTGCCCATACATATGTGCACAAGCGCACAAACACTGCACGCATGCACACAAGGGCACAAACTATGTATCTACATAAACACACGCACAGAAGGGCACAAACACTGTGTGCATACACACATGCACACCAGGGCACAAATATTGTGTGCACAGACAGATACACAAGTGCACAAATACACACACAAACACCATACAGAGGCACAAACATTGCATGTGCACACACACACAGCACGAACATTGTGTGCACATCACACAAGTGCAATACACTGCGGATGACAACCCAGGCACAGTTCCACCAACACACACGTGCACCACCACTGGACATGACACACATGCACATGTGTGTGCACCCACAAGCGCGCACCTACATCCCCCCGCCCCTTCTGAAAACACACAGCCCCTCTCTGTGTTACTAGTCGCAGCAATGGACAGACTTGTGCCCTGACTGCGGATCCAGGTGCCTGGAGGTTCCTCCCTGCTCTGCCCACCAGTGACCCTCCCTGCCGGTCTGGTCTGATCTGAAACATCCGGCTGGAAGCCTGTTGGCACCGGCACCCGGGGTCCACTCACCTCGCCCCTGCGGGGTGGGCTGCAGGACTCATCTGTCTCTGCTTTCCATCTTTTGAGGGTATCTGGTCCCTTCCTCAGTGCGTGGCCTTTGCCTCCATGCAGGTGCTGACGAATTACCGCTCTGCAAGGCGAAGTGAGCTTTCACTGCCCGTGTCTCCAATGAGCTAATCAGGAGCAAACCTGTGTGTTAAAAATGTGTTGAGCCTAATGAAAGCATCTGATCGCTTCCTGGAGGTAATAGTTGCCATTAAATCAGTAGCACCAGAGTCCTGTTATTGCAGTGTTTGACAGGAGTGCAGGGGTGGTGCGCGAGCCAGCTTTAACTCATCCTGTCCTACCACCTCGCCGCAGCTTGGCTGTCCCATGCAGGACACTGTCCCCATAAGCTCTGCCAGGGCTGTCCTTGGGCTGCGTGCCATCTCCAAGCTCTGCTCTGTTTGTAAAGGCTCCTGGGACACACCTGGAGTGAGGTGACCCCGCCGCTGGTCAGAGGGCAGCCTGCTCAGCTGCGGAGATCCTAGTTTGCTTGGGGGTGAATAAAGCCTGGAAGAGACTGGTTACGTGGCTGTGGGCTCTTGCACTGGGCCCACCTTGCAAGACCCTTGGTTGAACCAACACGGACCTGCGGCCTCATCGAGCACACTGCCAAGGAGCAGGAAGTCACGGAGATGGAGGAGGCTGACGGTCCCTTCCCCATGGGGTTCTTTGGAGATGGCCAAGGGCTGGCTTGGAGAAGCGTGTTGGGGTGCACCGTCTGGGGGCAGCAGCATGGGCAGCCCCCTGCAGTCACCCAGCGTCACGCCGTCATGGAGCAGGGATGTTCCCTGGGGCTTGGGGAGACTGGCTGAGCTGGGGTGAGGCTTTGGGTAGTGCCTGCTATGAGCAGCATGCAAAGCAGATGTGTGCGGGGGAACCTGTGTGCCGGTGTGAACGTGTCCGCGTGGTCCAGTGGTCAGTGCGCTGGCCTGGCATGTCTCTTAATCCCAGCCCTAAACTGATATGTGACCAGGATATAAGGTTTTTCGTCCCCACTCCTCCTCCTGCCTGGTCTGTGGAAAAGGCAAGCCCTGCTATGAGTCTGTGCATCCCCTGTCCAAAGGGGCCAGCTGAGGCCTGTCTTGGATAATCAACATGTGGCACAGAAATCCTGTTCTGCGGGCTCCCGGGGGGCAGTGGCCTGTGCTTGGTTTTTTGGGGTGTGAACTTCCCCCCACATAAGAACATGGCTGGACTGGGGGTATAAGTCAAAGCTGATCAGTTCCTCCCACTGCAGTCTCGGCTGTTTCCTTGCTCTTTTGTGCACTGGTGTTGGAGGATAAGACATCTCCTATCCCATGAGAAGAGTCGCCATTCAGAGAGGACTTTCATCCTTGCTATTCATCTCCTTCTTTCCACTCTGCCAGCATATCAGAGTCCTTTCTGCCACTGCTGCATGCCTTTGTGCACTGACTGGAAAGGGAAAACCAGGTTTAAACTTTCTCCCCTGGGTTATCCAGGCTCTGGCAGGGGCAGGAAGAAGTGTCCTGGCTGGGTCCAGATAACCCGCAGCTCCCAGCCCCCTTCTCCCTGCACCCCCACCACTGCCCCAAATCCCTGGCATGGACCAGTGCTGCACTATGTTCCTGCATGCCACTTTGGGCCCTGTGGGTGCACCTGGCAGACCCGGGACATGGGACAAGGCAGGGTGCAGGGAGAAGGGGAGAACAAAGGTTAGATTTCCCCTAATCTTTGTTTTCTCTGCTCGGGGGGTTGGGGGGGGATTATTCGGGCTGGCGGACCACTTAGGGAGTTCTGCGGAGCTGGTGTGGGGGGTGCAGACCCGGCCCATGACAGCTGATCAAAACTCACTGGGTGGCTCCCCAGGCCAAATAATTGCCCTCCCCTGCTGCAGACTGTGGCTTCCTATGGCAAGGGCACGGGCTGGTGGTGCCAGCCCTATTTGCATGGCAGGCAGGGGTGCCTGGGCCATGCCCGCTCTGAGGTGGTTTGGGGCATTTTTGTTAAACTAGAGCAATGTTCTGGGGTTGGGATTGACGCAATGCTGTTAGTTATGGCAGGTAGCACAACAGCCCAGAGTGCTGCGCCAGGCAAAGGATCACCCTCACCTGTAATGGTCTGGTGAGGTTAGGTCGGGAAGCCGGCGGCACAAGGAGCTTTTGGTGCTGAGGACATCGTCTCCTTTTCTGTTTTCAGTCTGGAGCTGTGGGGAGGAGGTTTTCGGGGTGCCGGATGGATCAGCGGCTTGGAAAGAGCTCCAGGCATGCGGGCTTTGAGGAGGGTCTTCTTTTCTCGCTACGAGAGCGGCGCTGGGCTGCAGGCAGTGAGTGGGACTGGGACTGGGACTGGGACTGGGGTGGGGACGGCAGTGCTGGTTTTCCACGCCCCACATCGCAGTCTCCTTGTTTGATGCTGTTGGGGTCCGTGCATGTGACTGGGGAAGCGTGGCTGCGCAGGGCATGGCGGGGAGGGAACCGGGTTTCCCCAAGTGTCTGCTTGTGGCCTGGAGCTGGTGTCCAGACCGAACCCCTAAGCCTGATGCCCGTTGCGGTGCCGGGGCCTTGCAGGCTGGTTCCACCTGGGGGCTGGGGGGCCGGCGCGGCGAAGACAGCAGAGGACATTCACAACTCGTGAAAATGCAAAACCAATTTGGAGTGATGAGCAGGCGGCTTCTCCTGCCTGCCTCCCCCCCCACTCCTGGTCTGGTCCCCTCTTCCAAATGTCAGCGCCAGAGTCATTATCAGCTGCAGAGCGAGGAGCTGGGGCGGCGAATGGTGAAGACCTGGAGCCTGAAGGAAGAGGCTTCCTCTATACCCACTGTAGCCTGGATGTCTCAGGGGCTAATAATGGGCAATGGCCCTTAGGGCCAGAGGGGGGAACGTGGCCCTGAGGTTTCAGAGGATGGGGCACTGCTGGGCCGCTGCCTCCCCTGTCATCTGGGTTTATCAGTGTCATCACTCCTGTTGTCCTCGCGACGCGGTATCGATGTGGTCTTAGTGCTGAAGTCTCAGGAGCGGTGGTGCTGGCAGATCCCAACGCCAGTTTTGTCTTAAAGAACGATCGCAGGCTGCGTTCGGTGGCAAAGGTTTGCCAAGGTTTATTGTCTACCAGCACGGCCCTAACACCACTTAAAAATACACCGGACCGGGAGCTAAGGCCTTTGTGTGTGACAAGGCAATTGGTGCAACACCATGCAGGCTCCCTCAGGCTGCTGCAGTGCCCCCCCCAGCTTCCCAAGTCTCCGTTTCGCCAGCGATCAAAGCACGTTACATGTTGCATGCCATCGAGCGTCGCAGACTGTCCTGTACCGTGGGCTTGTTTCACATGCTGACTTGGGTGTTCCCGTTCCAGCCTTATCATCCTGGTACTGGACTGTCCTACCTCGTACCATCGTTTCCCCCTCCCATCCCTCGGTAGGAATGCACATCTGGCTCCCATACCGAGTTTTATGTGGAGAGTTCATGCATTGGTCAGGTTTGTTGCTGGGGCCTACTCTGGACAGTGCGTTAGCAAAGCTTTTGTGTGAGCGGCATATCTCGATCAATACTCCAGCCCTGCATCCCCAAGCGCTCATCTCCCAGGTGCTCTGTTGCTGGTCCTTTAACTACATGTCCCCTGGCCTGGCTCTCGGCTGCACCACGTGTGGGTTAGTCTCCCTGGATTGAGGCAGGAATGAGTCTGGGTACTGGTAGCATATGGGGGGGGGGGGACCCCAGTGCCATTTCCCAGTGGGGAAGTGGTGTGGATGCTACTGTCTGCTACTCTGCACCCACACTGGGTCAGCATCCTATTATGGTGGTACTGGGAGCACTGTTTTCATTTACGGGGGGCATCTCTAACAATCCTGTGATGTTTTTCATGCGCACAAGTGCTATTTTCTCTGGATCTCAGTGTAGGTAGTTCCTCCCTTGTTGGACTAAATTCCTCCTGCCTATGGGGTATGGCTTTCTCTTTCCTCCCCAGCCGTCCTGACCTGCCAGAGAGTGCTGCGTTGTACCGGTAAACTGCTCCACGGTTCCACCCCAGAGGTGGCTGCATATTGGTGATGGGACAAATAGCTCCCTCTTTCTCTGATATCAGGACTAAAGGGAAGTGTTTCTCTTTACACATATTTAAGACTACCGGGGGAGCTGTGGGGTTGGGATGTCTTTCTGCAGCTGCTGACTTGAGGATTTTCCATGCAGGGCTGTGCTGCGTCATTGACTTCAGCTGACGTTGGCTCAGGCTCGTGACATGCAGAAGAGGCCCGTGTTGGACTGATGTGGCTTCATCCCTCTTTACGGGCTGTGCCGAACAGGCTTGGGGTACATGTAAACAGGCCTCTGGGACCCCTCCCTGCTCTGGGGCCTCCTAGCCAGGGCACAGAGCTCCGTCTAGCCGGTGGTATTGGGAGCTCATCGGGAGCAGAGACAACGTGTGGTGCTGCTGTGGTTCCCCGCTCCCAGGAGCAATGAGGAGCAGAGTCTAGAGCAGTCCCGGGGCTTCTCCATCTGCCAAGGATGGTGCAGATCCACCCTGGACGAGGAGGGAAGGATGCTGAGTTGCTGCACAGCTGCTGTCAACAGCCTGCCCATGGTTGAGGGCCGGGTGCCAGAGCCGTGGGCATGGGCTGAGCTGCCCAGCCAGTGCAACCCAGCAGAGGCTGAGAGGTGGCAGTAGAAAGGACTATTGTGCATAATGCAGCAGGATCTGTGGGCTCCTTTACAGAGGTCTGTAGGTAACTTTTGAGGGGTCCTGATTCAGGACCTGGACTCCTGCTCACGGGGGTCTTGGCCCAAGTGGTCAAGAAGTGGTCTCATGTTCCCTGATGGGGTCTGGTGCCCCAGGCACGGGATCCAGAAATGGCCTCTGGGCTGCAGGCTCAAACCCACGAGCGATGCACGGGCTGGGCTCAGCAGACAATAGGTGCTGGCATGGCTGCTTCTCTCGCTCTCCTGTGTTTCCTCCACTTGTCAAATTAGCGTGAAGTAATTTAGAGGGGGGGGTGTCAGAAATATCCCCTCAGGACTCCATCCATTAAGGACGCAATTGTTCCCACGTCCCTTTAAATAAATAATAATAATAGCAAAATCCCAGCCCAGCAACACACCAGGCTTTTTGCGCCACGCTTGCCAAGAGACTTCAGCAGGAGGACTTTATAGTCCACAACACCATAAAACAGGCTCCAAATTACCTAGCACTCATTTAAAACAATTACCGTTTTTATCTGCGGGTATTAAAAAGACGATTGTTCATTGTAGTTAAAAAAAACAAGATTTTTTTTTTCTTTTCCCCTGTACAATTTAATTGTTACAGACCTGAGGGAGGGCCGGGGCTCTGCTATCCTGGGCTCGGGCTGGCTCTCCTCAGACAGGGCCTGGGTGGGCTTCCCGGGGCTCCCCGCCTTGCATTGTGCTACGGGAGGGGTGTTTGCAAGTTGTCGGGAGCACTCCTGCAATGTAGTGCGGGGGGCAGAGAGAGGTCAACCAGCCTTTGCAGCCCTAGGGTGGGGAACTTCCAAAGCTCCCAAGGGAATTAGGGAGGCTGAGTGAGTTTTGTGCTCCTAAATCAAGGTCTTGTCTATGCATAAGGCAAAGAGCAATAAGCTGGACCAGTTGATGGCTCCTGTATGCCTTGCACTGGGGGTTGGACAGGTCTGTCTATCTGGGTCATGATTCCCACCCCTGAGTGAGTGAGTTTGACACCAGTGCACTTGTCTTGTGTGGATGAAGGGTTTTAAAACCCCGATCCTACAGTTCCACGCGTGGTTGTCTCCAGGATGCTTGGGTTCAGCTCCCTGCTCGCCCATGGACTGGCTTAGGGACCAGAACCAGGCACATTACGGCCTTGCGCCCCAGGTTGCCCCATATGATGTAGTGATGACAACCCCCCATGTCCATGGGCGAGTGTGAGGCAGAGAGAGAGGTGACCTCTCCTTGTGGGGCACTGGGAGAGGTGGAGCAGCTCATCAGATTAGCACTGTTCAAACACACCCGTGTCTCTGTCTAGTGGCACTCTGTGCCAGGACCAATGTAGTTAGCATTGTGGGCTGATTGCCAGTCATGTCAGTCATGGGGGGTTTGGCACAAGCCCCCAGAGAGGCTCGATGTGGTGGAGCTGGAGGTGGATGAAGACCCTTAATGGCAGAGGCAGTCCTCTGGGCTTGTGCTTCAGCCTCTCGGCTGTACTTGCTGGCTTGCGCCAGGTGCAGCGGTCATTTCATGATGCGGGCATCTGCCCACTGCGAGCTGGGTGGAGATCCAGCAAGTTCAAAGTACGAGCTGGCCTCTGAGTCCCTACCTCCAGCTCTTGCAGCCCTGGGTGGGGGCCTCGTGCTGGAAAACTCCCAGTTGCCGGCAGCTCCCACCCAATCTGGGTCACCTGGGTCGGGTACACCTTGGGGCTGTGCACAGTGCCATCTCCTCCGCCGCACAGATGGTTCCCCTGTGACCCCGCTCCCCAAGCCACTCTGGGCCTGAGGTCACGTCACTGAAATCCATGGAGTTGCTAGAAGAAGCCCAGAGAAAGTCCCTTTTGGGGTCTTCCTATTAGGGGACCTTTGCTCCTCCTGACCCCATTCAGCGCTGGCGCCAAAGGAGGTGCTGGGCTCATCCGAGAGAGGAAGCAGGCCTGAAGGGTGGGTCCAGCCTTCCTCGCTGCCTGCCCCTCTCCACGTCAGCTCCCCCATGCTCCCTTGCACCTCGGGGAAGCTGGGATGCATCCCGCCCATCTCCCCCCACCGCCCCTCCTCATCCAGCTGCCATCCTGCTGCTGCGCCGTTCTAATCCTGGGTAATTGGATTTACAGGGAGTGCTGTATCCAATTACAGGCTCCTAATTAAAGGACCAAAGTTACAAGTGCGATGTGTCTTGCTTTCAGCAATTATGATTAATTTTGCCAGAATACACATGCAGCCACTGATTACAGGATCTGCGGGCAGACCGGAGCTGAATGCCGATAATTGAGCCATCAGCAGGCAGAGGCTGCCGAGCGCCTGCGCGGGGGGCATCTTCCATGCCTCCACTGGGGTAGAGGTGGCATGTGCAGAAGAAGCAGGATGGGGCCGGACGCCTCCGCTCCAGAAAATGCTGCGTCTCCTTCCTGCCCCGCCAGCCCGTTGCTTCGGCACCTCAAGCCCCGTCTCCTTTGCTGAACCTCTCCCTGGTCGCGTTCGTACCAGTGGGAGCGGGGCCTGTACCGGAGCAGGCTGAGCCGGGTGCTGCCTCAGGTTGCAGGGAACATGGGTTACGCAGAGTCTTGTTCCAGGATAGGAAAGCTGCCCTGTAGGAGGTACTCGGGACCAGCCAGCCAGCACGAGAGGGGTGTCTTCCTGCATCTTCTTCCAGACCCAGCACCAGCAAAATCTGATTCTGAAGTCATCTGGTTTTATTACCCAAAAAACACACTCCACTTTGGAGCGAAGTTACGGGCTGAATGCGGAGACGACCGGGCGACGGTTTCGGGCTTGTGCTAAGAACCCTTATGGCTTTTGCACTGAAAAACCCGGTCAGGGTCTCGTGAAGGTACCAGGGCAAACCCACACTTGGCTGTGTAGGGGGCCGGCTCTACTCATAAAGAATGAGGCTTAAAGTGCCCTCCACCCTGACAGCATCTTGAAGCAGCAGACTGGTGGGCTGTACGAGCCCGGCAGAAGAATTACAAATGAAGTGGGTTGTCCAGGGACTTCTGGAGCAGTCGAGTGCCACAAGAACAAAGGGTCTCCGATAGCTGCCTTGATGAATTTGTTTAGAGGAGTGGAATGAATATCCTGGGAGAGTGTTCTTCAACTCCTTAATAATGCATTGGAAAGGAAGAAAGGAGGTAAAAAAAATATCCTTCTTTCTTTTTTCTTTTTTTTTTTCCAAAGAGAGGTTTCAGTGGAGGAAACGCAGGAGTCAGAACACGCTGGCAGCAAAGGGAGCTTGTGGAGGCAGGTGGGTAATTACAGCCATGGCTCGGGCTGATCTGGTTGAGACGTGGCTTCGTGCAAGTAGGAGGTCACCAAAAAAAAAAAGAGTTGCCTTTTGTTCTCTCCAGCACCCGAGACTAGCGGGAAGTTTTGTGGGGAAGGGGGAGAAACAAAACCACCTTTCCCAAGGGCACGTGCATGCACATGCCACCGGACTCGGGCCTCAAACGAGGCCAAGAGAGCGCAGAGTGGCTGGGAGGGTCTGGAGGGTCTTGGCTGGAGACGAAGAGAGGCGGAAGCCGAAGACGAGGAACGAGAGGCGGCAGGAGGGTTCTTGGAAGGGGAAGCGTGGCGAGGATTGCTCCATCCTCTGCGAAGGGCACCAGCTCCTGGCAGCTGAGGGGGAAGCCAAACGCACACGGCTAAAATAATCTGGTGCAGATGAGACACGAGCAGTCAAAGAGGAAACCGAGGCTCTGACAATGCGTGCAACGGGAAGCTGCCCTCTCCTCTCCCTCGTCTCTCTCCTGTTTCCGATTTCACACGAAATCCCAGGAAAGCGATGCCAGAGCAAGGAGGATGAAATCTATAGGTCAGTAATTTGGGCACTAGCTTAGGTGCTGGGAGGCAGGTGCTCAGCTCCCTTGTCTGCCACAGCGTCCTGTGTGACCCGGGGCAAGTCACTTAACTTCCCTGCCTGTCACACGGGGGTAAGGGTCCTTCCTTCCTTGTGCAGAGGAACCCCATAATAGTCGTGACGCACGTGGGTATGGCGGTCTGGAGACCCCAGAGGGGATAAGTGATAGACATGTGGGAAATGCAGATCTGCTTTTTGAGGGCAGAGGAGTGCAGGGCTCTTCAAAAGGGTTTCTAAGGCCAGCCTGGCGTGTGTGCACTTAAAGGAAACTTCATCTAATGAACTGAGTTCAGGAAAAAATAATCTGGGATGCCCGGCACTGAAAATCACCCTTGTACTTCCTGTCTCGGTGTGTGTCGGCACCTTGAGCTCCGGAGGGAAGGGGCCTCAGCATGCGTCTCCTTGGGGGTCTCTGACACCCGAACTATTGGCCGAGAAGAGAAGTGAATGGGGCACCACACCTCGTATAATGGCTTCTGCTGTCAGATCTGCCCCGAGACGCTGAGAAGAAATGCTCTGGTGTCCAGCCCTCGTGCAGGCATTGCAAACCGCTGCAGACTTGTGAGAGTCCACGGGCTCCAGGCAGCGCAGCCTCTTGGGTCCACGCCTCGACCCTGGATAGAAAGGCCATCGACTGCTCTCCCACAGCAGTTGCTTCATTCACCTGGGGATGGTTCAAGGTGCCACGCTCGCTCTATTCATATTCCCGAGCTGTTTTGCATGACCCGGAGAATATTATCGAACAGCCTGGAGGCTCAGCTGAGATCATGGGTCCCATGGTGCTAGGGGCTGTACATATCCGTGGCACTTCACATCTAATTTTACCGGACTGAAGGGGCCAGCACCATTTTGCTGAACCCCAGAGACAGTGAGTCAAGTCGATAGGAGCGGAGTTCCCATCTCCCCAGCCATACCCCGTACAAGGTCACCCCTTCCATTCGAAACCCGGTCTGCACAGGGGTCCTCGTTCCAGTCTGTCCTGCAAGACGTCCTTGTTCTCACCTACTGGTTTGCCCCTGCAGCAACAAACCACCACCCGCTTCCCCAAATGCTTTTTGCTGTCTCCATCTTCCCGGAGGGGCGGCATCCGACACGTCTGAGTGCGCCGGGGCGTTGGGAAGGGATGGCTGAGCCCGGGGAAATCCTACGGCTTCCCAGTCCTTTCTTCACATCTAAGCAAAGAAACCCCATGGCGATCTCTGAGCTCTGGGACTCATTCAGTGAGGTGCTAGGCCCCCACCGCTCCCATGGATCTGGGTCCTCAGGTCCAGCCAGGAGCAGGTTCTCTGTTACTGTCTGAACAGCTGCTTTCGCAGCATGCTTGAATTCACCTGTCTGTAGCGGAGCCTTCAAATGCGGCCTGTTGAATGTTGTCCGCACGAGAAGACGTTTCTACGGGGCCCCGTGCCTGTTGTGACACCGCTGGCTCGAATCCGACTGTCCAGGGAGCGTGTGTCCCTCGCGGGGATGGGACACGTTGGCCACTTGGTGCTGGCTGCAGCGTGGACCAAGCGATAGCGCCTCCTCTTCAGCCCGCTCTCTGCTGAGCTCTGTGGCCCTGCAGCGTCATGGGCGCACTCAGGTCGCCTGGACATCTCCGTGTGCCCACCTCCAGAATTTGCCCGACCCGGGAGAAGTCCTCCGCCCGCTTGCCTCTTTGCAAATCCTGAATTTGGGAATGGCTATTTGCCCTTACGTTTCCAAGTGCTAAGCGCCTCGGGGGCCCTGTCATGGGTTCAGAGTAAAAGGGAAGATTCATAAGTTTTATGCAAGGTCATTTGCTGCTTATTGTAAAAACCAGCCAGTCCAAGCCCGCTGGAGACAAAACCCCCGGTTGGTCGGTGCCAGGGGTGTCCTTCCTTGGACATGTACCCGTGATGTATGGAGTAGCTAGCTGGTCCTTGCCCTGACCACAGTTCCCACCTCCTGCTGACTGTGCTCAGACGGGAGAAGGAGACATCCCGTCTTGCTGAATTGGGCCTGATGTAAATCCTCATGGCTCTGTGGAGTGACATTGGGTTATGCCACGAGAAGACCCGGTACTTGGAGTCTCCCCGTGGGTGACCTTGGCTTGGTCTTCCCCGACACAGCGGTAGCAAGATGACTAACCTGTGTTCACTGCCTGTGTAAAGCCCTAAGCGGAGGCTTTCAGAGAGGTGGCAGGCTATACCCTCCACGTAGCAGGCTATACCCTCGCCCTGTGGTCTCTCCAGCAGGATAGCAAAACCCACCTTTTTTCCGAGGTCTTTTTTGTGCTGCTAAGTCTTGTCAACCAGAAGCTGCCTTTTTCTTTTCAGGAGTTTCGTGTGTGTCCAGACACACGCATGCATGCACACACATGCACACATCTGCACACGGGTCATGAGCTGGCCAAATCCTGCTTTCCTGCTGCCTCAGTCAAATCGCTTCCTGAACACCCCAAGTCCTGAGTGGGCGCCCAGCTGCCAGTTAAATGCCAGTGTGGCCTTTTTTTCAGTGACAAAGAAAGCAGGTGCAGGCCCTGGGCTCCTACCCATGATATACCGCATCTCCTGCTGACACCGCCTCTCGCAGCGAAGCAGTTAGTGGCACCTGGGCTGTAGCAACCTCGCTTTGCCGGCAGCTGCAAGCCAGCAGACGGTTCAGTGGTGAAGCTTTCTGAGCTAGACATGGCCCAGGTACTGAGTTCACTGCTCTCCGGGGTGCAGGCCGGCAGAAGGACCACACTTAACAAGTTACTCCACGTGGGCACAGGACTGCGAGGCTCTCCAGGGACATGCTGTCCTGAGGCTGAAGTGTCAGATGCTGAAGAGCTTCTCTGCAGGAGACTCCAGGGATGGGAGACAAGCAGTGCCTTGAAGGGCGGCTAGCAGACATCAAGAGTTTCTGGGGGAGTGTAAGCTGACTTAGAAAATGAGGGTTACAAGGGAGCTCAGGAGGGCACATCTAGTCCAACCCCCTGCTCAAAGCAGGGCCAGCCCCAACTAGATCATCCCAGCCAAGGCTTTGTCTAGCTGGGTCTTCAAAACCTCCTGGTTAGTCTACAACCTCTCTGGGTAACATCTTCCAGGGCTTTACGACCCTCCTCATGAGAAAGATTTTCCTAATCTCTAACCTAACTGTCCCTTGCCGTAACTTGAGCCCATGGCTCCTTGTCCTGCCATCTGCCACCGCTGAGAAAGCCCAGCTCCATCCTCTTTGCAACCCCTCTGCAGGGAGTTGAAGGCTGCTCTTAAATCCCCCTCCGTCTTTTTTTCTCTAGACTAAATAAGCCCAATTCCCTTAGCCTCTCCTCATCAGTCATGTCCTCCAGCCCCACAACTATATTCATTGCCCTCCTCTGGACTCCCTTCAATTTGTCCACATCTGTTCTGTAGTCGGGGGCCCAAAACAGGACAGCGGACTCCAGATGTGGCCTCACCCATGCTGAACAGAGGGAAGAATCACTTCCCTTGATCTGCTGGCAACGCTCCCCTTCTTTGTGACAAGGGCAACTTCCTAGCTTCCTTCTTGTATGTACCGTAAGAAAAGAGACTTTGGGGTTGTGCTGATCAGTGGGAGGCTGGCCGGAAGCAGAAGACTCTTGTCTAAGGAAAGCGAGCAAGGAAGGGGCCAGCAGGCAGGTAAGATGGATAGAGAGGAGGTGGAGGTAGGCAGGGACAGAAAGGGGAGCGTGGAGGTAGGTGGTTGACTTGGCGGAGCAGAGCAGGCAAGGCTGGGAGCTGGAAAGGAGGGCATGCCGTGGGGAGCTGGAGGGCGGGCAGCTTGGCAGGAAGGTGCTGATTCACTTTCTGCCCATGGGCACCTGCTAGCAAACACTGCAGGTGAGGGAAGTAGGTAGAGCCAAACCCAGCATGCGATGCCCAGCGTGCTGGGCACAGCTCTTCCAGTCACCCGTGAAGCCAGGTGCATGGCCAAGCTCAACCCGGGGCCTTACCCTGGATACCCGGGGATGGAGGCCAGTACTTTGCCCAGCGCTTCAGCACCTGCAGAGCCAAATGCCCTGAATGTGGGTGCTTGGCTCAGGATTTTTGAGGTGCCCTTAGACTTGGCCCAATCTCCAGGCTTGGGGAGGATGAGGGGGTTCCAGGTTTAGAGCTGGGCTTGATTTTTGCATCTCCGCTCCATCCATCCATCCCCAGCACGACCAGGGACCCAAAGTTTTTGCTACCCTGGAGTTTGCAAAGTGATCTCAGCGGTTCATTGCAGGCAATTTTACAATGGACAGAGCCAGGGCTTCTCACTTCCTCCATGACAAATTATTTTCCTTTCCTTGGCAAGCCTCCTGCAATTTATTTCTTTAATTTAGTCTTTTATAATTGGCTTGGCCGACTCTGCGCAGAGCGAACGGCCTCAAATGGTGGGGGCAGGAGGAGCAGCTGCCTGTTCTCCTCCCAGAAAGGAGAAGGAGAGGGAGAGGCGAGAAACAGAGAGGGACATGGGGAGAGAAAGTGAGGGCTGCTATGAAGAGCCCATCATAACCATCCCAGACATAATGATTCTCCGGTTGAGTTTGACCTTTCACTCTCCCTGGCTAATTAGCTCCCGGCCTCACAATACCTGGCAGGGAGCTTTACCTTCTTGTCCCCTGAAAAGACTTGGGCATGTGACAAGCGGTGAGCAGGGCCTGCCTGAGCCAGCCGGTTGGAAATGTTGCTCCCTGCTTCCTGTGCTGGAAGGGGCATGGGGAAGGAAGGGGATGGAGCCCACTGAAGACTTAGCAGCGGCTTGGCCTATGGAGCCTGTCGTGTTGCATTGATGGAGGCAGAAAGCTCCTGCATCGTGCCCAGCTCACTGCCACTCGGGTCTTCCCTGCCACCTGCATGCTGCACCTGTCCAGCAATAGCATGGGGAGGCCTTGGAGCTTCCTCTCCAAGCACAGTCCTTTACTGCTTGCAGTGAAGGAGAAGATTGCTGACCACATAGCGCCTAGGATGCGCGGCTGAGGCTGCATGGGTGTGGCAGGTCTGCAGGTGTGTGTAATGGGTGCACGGGTTTTGAATGTGGGTTAAGGTGTGTGAAGTTGCTAGATGGCGTGTGTATATATAACTTCTATGTATATATATAGACATGTATTTTTGCAAAAAAAAAAAAAAAAAAGAGAGAGAAAAGTGTAGTGAGAGGGTGAAGGCCTGTCCCTTGCACTGCAGACAGGCTGGCCCCTGCAAGAGACAGCAAATGCAGGCAAGTGCGAGGCTCTCGGCTGTGCAGTGTATGGTGATGTGGGATTGCTCTCGGGCTTTCCCTTGAGCTTGGTCTTGTGGCGTGTTGGCTGGGGGCAAGCGAGAGCATGAATGCCGCGTGCCCCCAGGGCCTGGGGGGGCATGGTGACCGCCCGCAGGCGGCTGCAGGGAGCTCTTGCAGGCCGCTGCGGCGGTGTCAGTGGCCGAGGAGGGGGGTGCCCAGCGCCAACCAGCAGTCAGTGACCACCCGCAGATGCCAGCGGCAGTGTCAGCAGCAGCCAGTGGCAATCGGGGACTGCCCGCAGATGCCACCAGCAGTGTTGGTGATGACGGGGGTTGGCAGGTGGTGATCGGCAACTGCCAGCAATCTCAGTGGCGCCTTTTGCAGGGGGGGCACTACCAAGCTCAGGGGGTGCACGTGCACCCGCTTGCACCCCCTATGCATCTCCAGCGAGTGAGAGTAGGGGGCATCTGAACTCCACAAGCTCCAGGCTCGGGGCTTGCACATAGGATGCCTGCCATGGAAATGGGAGTATCTGGACCGAAGAGTGTGGGCGGGAGGACACTTGCTGGTTGTAGCTCCACGCAGACTTGAACGATTGAGCTCTGCTTAATCAAAATTCGGCATCTGAGTATTGGGCTTTGCTCAACAGAATTTGGAACTGATTTGGCCCTTGAAATAAGATTAACCAAAAAAAGTGTATGAGTGTGTGCGCGTGTGTCCATGCGTGCATGTGCAATCCCCACTTCCTAACCAGCCAGTCTCAACATTTGTATCCTTTCATCCTAGCCTGGAAAGTCAGGGCTCCTTAGGAATCCAGCTGTATCCCAAGACAGCTGCTGCATGTTAATAAGTATTAATTGAAGAGCGGTTGCTTGTGCTCTAGCAGCCATGCACAAATGCAGGGCTTCATTTCTGTGTGCGTGGAAGGCTCCATTAATATTTAGTTTTTATACCCAGGATCGCATTATCGACAGAGCTGGCGCGACTGCCTTGAGTTACGGCCGCTTGAAACTTCTCATTACAACGCCCTCTTTGCAGCTGCTTGCAGCTTTCCCAGTCCTCAATTGTTCAGGGTGAAATTGTTGCGTGTCTGCCTAAGGCTGAATTTTTCTTTCTTTTTCTTCAAAGCTTCAGCAAAAATGGATCAGCTGCTCTTAAGAATTGGGGTTAGGGAAAAGATGTGGTTTTAATTTCTGTTAAAAAAAAACATCCATCCATCCATCCATCCATCCATCCATCCGTCTTTCCTTCCTTCCTGAGGACAGTATGGTGGAAAAGCTCTTCCCTCGCCTGCAGTGTTGGTCAGCTTCCTGCTCTGGAGTGGGAATTGGGCTCTGCCGTCAAAGACCTGCCTTTTGTTCTCCATTTAAAACAAAATCAGCTTTCCAGATTGGGTCGCATTACAGGCGTCATGGGGGAAAAAGCAACCTGAGTTCCTGTATGCTCAGCAGAGCATGAGCTTGGCAGGTCCGCGCTCCAAATCGTCCGTCTGCACCGAGCATCCCGCACCTGGGTGTGGAAGGGCTCGACGGGCCGCGGCGTGCGACTGCTACAGGTGGCAGCTGGACTGGAGCAGGGAGACTGCCTTGGCTCGGTCTTGATGCTCCTGCTGCTCCTCGGGCCGCACGGTGAAAATGGTTGCTTCATTTGAGCTGGATTTGGGGGAGAGAGGTGTGGAATGAGCGCTCGGGAGAATACTAGGACAGAGGCGGGCAATTATTTTGGGCGGAGGGCCGCTTACTGAGTTTTGGCAAGCCATTGAGGGCCGCATACCAGGCAGCCGGGGCAGATTAATATTAATTTTCCAAATTTTTTAGGGGCCCTGCGGGCCGGATAGAGTGGCCTGGTGGGCCACCTCCAGCCCCCGTGCTGCATTTTGCCCACCCCTGGACTGGGAGGTACCGGAGGGGTAGGGAGGCTCCAGGTGGGAGACGGTCGGAGGCGAGAACGGGGATGGCGTGGTTCTGGCGTTTCCCGACGATGAAGTTGCACCTTTACCGTGGGTGTTTTTCATGCACACCTCGGTTTCCTCTCAGCGTGCGGCTGAAGGGAAGCCATTAGACTCAGCTGCCACAGAGTGTGACTAGCTTTGGCCTTATCTCTGTTTGCAAAATCCACAGCATTTGTACAGGTTTCTCCCTGCTCCCCCCGAATCTTCCACAGCGATTTTTCATTTCTAAGACAAACACACGGCGCAAGCTCATCTGCAGCCAGCCCGCTTTCCGTGACCCCGCAGGAACAAACCAGCGCACGCGTCCGGGATGACTTCACGCCGTCGCTCCCCCTGACTCACAGAGCAAGGCCGGGCGTCCTGCCGGGCTTTCTTAGGCAGCCCTGTCAGAACAGACGTGCGCGCCTCGTCCGGGGACAATGACAGTGCCGTGGAAATGCAGCTGTGAGCCGGTGCTTACCAGTAACTCTGCCATCAAGGACCTGCCTGCAAAGCCCAGCCGTCCTGGGTGAGCGATGGGGCCGGGACTAACTTGGCACACGCCACGGATGCCCAGCTCTGCCGGCCAGCCTGCGCGTGGGCAGTGGGGGAAACACATCTGCTGTGAAGAGTGTCTCATTTGTTATGGGCTCTTTCGGAGATAAGAGGAGGTCTGAGCTAAGCACTTTTCCCTGCAAACCCGGTGCTAGATTAACGTGAAGCATACTGTATCCCTTATCTCGTCCCCCAAATCCCGTCTGCCTGAGCACCGCCAGTGTTATTCAAATTAGTGACTGGGTCAGAGGATCGTGCTTCTCTCTGGCTGTGCAGGGTTTTATCTTTGAACTTGCTCTTGCCCGTTATCTTGTTCCAAGGCAGCTGAGACTCTCGGGCTTGGAGCATTTAATCCAGTCCGAGCAAGCAGCTTATCCGAATAGGGAATCTTCCTTGGTGATTTTTAAACAAACCCAGATAAATCCTTCATAAAAGAAAAAGTGCTTTCATCTCCAAAGGGCCCATCTCAGCCGAGGGATGATGAGTGCTCCATCCTTCCACATCTTCATTTGCTTCACGTTTTGTTCCCTGGGCACTGAGGCTAGACACCGGGGCAAGGGTCTGCTGAAACAGCTGGATCTGCCATCAGGCCTGCTAAATCGCCCTCGAAGCCAGCCGGGGGAGAGAGCCGCAGATCTGAGCAGGGTCCCACCGGGACGGGTAACAGCTGCTTGCGCGCAGAGCAGTCGCGGCGTTTCTCAGCTTCCCGTCTGCAGCGCTCTTGCTCTGCCCTTGGGCGGCTTGGGGGCGGGAGGGGGGTTGCATGCAGCCGGGCCCGGAGGCTTCGGGAAGGAACCGGGCGCCCTGCGAGAGGAGATCGGGCTGGAAGGGACTTGTCCAGCCCCCGATCAGCCCTCTCCAAGCCATCCGGTACAAGCCCGTGGTCTGGAGGGAGGGGGGCTCCCCCGTCCAACCCTCCAGGGGCGGGCAGTCTCCCCCCATCTGACCCAGGACTGCAGCCCCCAGGTTGAAAAAGGAGAGAGCTCTGCCCACGTCCCAGAGCACCCCGGCTGGCTGCCCTTCCCTGGGAAGGCGGGCAGGTGGGGCAGGAAGCCAATCACAGAGGTGGTTTTTTTCCTCTTGGCAGGGCTGGGGTTTGGCAGGGGGGGGAGCATTGGCACCAGCCGGCCCGGGGCTGCCCGCTGCCCCCGTGCAGCTGCCCATTGCTCCATGGCACCTCGACGGCCCTTCCCTGCTCGCTGCGGTAGAGGGGAGGGAGTCCTTCTCCGTCCTCTGCCTCCTTGGTGGGAACGGAGGCTCCTGGCTCAATTCTCCACAGCCTGGAGGGCAGTGGGTGGGCGGATGCTGAGCTGTGGCTACTGGCCCAGGGTTAGGGCACACGTGTCCCTGCAGACCTGCCCTTCCCTTGCCCCATATCTCAATCACCCAGGAGCCAAGAGGCCGCATCCTTGCAAAGCTGAGGGCTGTGAGCAGAGCATCTGCCGGGACCCTTCGTCTCGTGCCAACCAGCTGGGAGTCTCTCGGTGTGAACTCTGCAGCCCGCCGCTGGAGAGGAGTACAGCAGGAGGGTGCGCGGAGCAGTGTCAGGTACCAGCGTTTGATTTGTAAAGGCTCTTTTGATGGCCAGAGACAGAGAATCAGCCTGCACTTAGCTGCCTCTCATCCTCTTTATCACAGACAGCTCACGCCTGCCCTGGGTACTTGTAAAACTCTGGAAGTCTGGTCTCAAAATAACACTCCTCACCACATTATCTGCCGCTTCATCTCTCTTTTACCTATTCATCTCCCTCTTTCTTCCCATCCCCTCTTTGCCTTCCTCCCCGCCCATCTCTTCCCTCTCCCCTCTGCTCTTACGACATTCAAACGGGGCTTTGATCTGCTCTAAAAAGCCCCTTCCTCACGTAGGACTGACTGCAATGCCTTGGCTGAGCCTTATTAAAATAGATGAAGATCTCCTTTTGATCCTGCTCCGTGCTCCCAAGACCTCGCCCCGCTGCGAGCCTGCCAGCAAAGGCTGCCTGCCTTTTATCCAAATAATGAGGAAGATCTTACCAGGTGAGGGATGGGGAGTGGCTGTCGTTGCCACTGCTGGCTTCAAGGAGGGCTCTTTGGTGCACGCGTGTGAAATGCTGGGACCGAGCAGGGTGCCGCCAGCCCTGGAGATGGGTGGACGCTCCCTGAGATCAGTGGATTCGCTGGTAAGGCCGTCGCGGCCGGATACCATGTGCCCAGCACCCAGTATTGGAACTGGGGCTTCAAAGGGCGCAGCTCCCAGCTGAGCACTGAAGTGAAGCAGCTCCATATTGCCTTGGTGCTGAGCTCTCCTGAATCTCCTGCTCAGGGCCTGGGCATGGGAGGAGGGCAGGAGCATCGTGTGTGCTGCAGGTAAGCCTGGTGCTTGCTGCCAGCCCAATTTCACATGCCCTGTTTCACTCGGATGTTCCCCCTTCCCGCGTTCCTGTGGCTGGGATCGCTTGGCAGCCTGGGGCTGTTGATCTATGGAGCAGGGGCAGCATCAGTTGGATTCGTGCAGGCTTCCTCTTGGAGGGGGAAGCAGGGCTGCTGACCCCTGGCCTGTTCAGTCCTGGTCTCTCTGCCAGTGCTGCAGCCAGGCCACCAATTCATGCTGGTTGTGATGGGGTTTCTAGGTCACAGGGAGGGGCACTGAGGTGTCTGTTCCTTTCCATCGAGGCTGCCGAACCTTGTGGTCCATATCCAGGACTCCTCCTGGCTCCCTGGAAGACCTCGGAGGAGTTGCTTCCCCCTCTCTGCGCTTTGGTTGCCCCATTAGTCCCCACCTGGGCTTGAGACAGGGTCTCTCACCAGTCGATCTCAAAGCACCATTGGTTGGTGTCATGGTCTCCATGCTGCTGGTGAGGAAACTGAGGCACAGGACGCGGAAGTGGCTTGTCCCAGGTCACCCAGCAGCCAAGCAGGCATAGGGTCACCGTCGGGAAAAGCTTGCCAGCTGTGCCCTGGGGCCGGATGCCTGCGCAGGCTGCAGGTCCCCTCATCCCTGGACTAGTCTTTAGAAACTAGCCATGCCACCCCTGACCCCTTGGCACACTCGATCTGCCTCTGGAGCCGGGGGCTTTGTCCAGCCCTGTGTAGGAAGTAGGATGGGGAGACTGCCCCACCTCTGGGAAACTCGAGAGACGGGCTGCTGGGGCCATCCTGCTTACGGTGATTACTTCTGCTGAACAGTTTGGTTACAGTCTCCCAGTAGCAGCACTGCCTATAGCATCCTGATCCCCTGGGCAGTCTGGTATGAAGGAAGGAAGGGCCAGGGGAGCAACGTGAGGTCCTGGAGAGGAGAGGAAGGCACGTGCATGCTGCAGCGCATATGCTTTGTGGCTGAAATCCTGGCCCCCGGGCAGCCACTGGGAGCTTTGCCACTGAATCGCTGCCCTCTCGCTCCAACAGGCCGTCCCCACTCTTCCCGCATCTCCCCCTTGCGCTGATGGCAGTGAGGTGGCATAGTCCCTTCTGCCACGCTGTTCCCAGCTGTCATGCTGGCAGGCTCCCTCGCTGCAGGCCTCTCTCCATCTGTAAGCTGGGCTCATGCCTACTGCTGTGGATTTATCACTGCCTGCTTGCAAAGGGCTTTGAGATCCTCGGGGAGAAGGGGCCAGCTGCTGGGCGTGGGGTCTTTCACCCGTGCATTTTACAAGCGATGCATCCGACACGGCAATGTTGCAGCCACCTCTGGGGTGGAGCGTCCCAGGGGTTTTGCAGGCCCGGCAGGTGCAGATGTGGAACGAAACCCCTTTTCTTTTAATAAACCCATGTGGGGGGCCAGTGCCCCTGGGTGAAGTAATGGAGGTGAGAAGGTGAAAATAACCCCCCTTCTTCCCCCCTTAAAACCTGGGACAAGGAGAGAGGAAGGATGAGACAAGAAAGGGAAAATACTGCCCAGCAAGGGGAGCCTCCCTCCAGGGAAAGAAAGAGCTTGTTAGACCTTTAAAGCGACGTGTCTGAATTTGATAAAATATGAATCATTAATTGGGGCCCCCCCGTGGATTCAGCTCATCATGGATCAGCGGTGCAGCCCGCTTCTGCGAGCATTGACCTGCCTGCCTTGCTAATCCGATTAATCGGCTGCTGCGCCTTTGTGTCCACGCCGCGGAAGCCGGCCACTCCGGTGACCAGGGCCTGGCACTGCCGTCCGCAAGGCGAGAGCTGCCTGCCATGGAGAAGCCAGCCCCTCCCCGCAAGCCGAAGGAAGGGGAGACAACACCTCAGCAGCTGAAGGTGCAGCTGCCTTGGCTTTGCCCCATCTTGCCCTGCTCCTCGCCCAGCCTTTGGGAAGTGCATCCTTCTGCTCACCTGCTCCAGCCGCGGTTGGCATCCACTAGTCCCTCCAATGCCCCTGGCATCGGCCCCCCACGCCCCATGCGCGTGCACAGGCTCCCACCCATCTGTGCTCGCCCTCACCCCTTTGCTCCTAGCACACAGCCCCACATCCATCCACCCGCGCTAGGTGCTGCACCCCCAGATCACACTCCAGATAGCCCATAGCAATGCTTCCCTGCACGCATAGTCCACACACAAACAGGGACTCCATTCTCTTGCTGCTTCTCCCAAGCGCTGGACCCGGGCTATGGCTCCCAGGCCGCTGGATGGCTTTAGAGCCCATTTATTTCAGCTTGTGCCAGTCACGGGGATCTGAGGCAGGCTCGAGGCAGGCTTCTGCCAAGGAGCTGTGCCCGCCGGCAGGAGGAGCAGAGCTGGCACGTCAGGGCTGCAAAGAGGCTGTGAAAACACCTGGGGAGGAGGAGATCCGGGGCTGTCTGTTGTCTCTCAGGTTTGACAGAGGGAAGGGGAGGCCGGAGTGCCTGCCAGGCCAGGAGCTGTTCCAATGCTGCCTGGGAAAATATTTGCCCAGATTGTCAGAATGAGGTGAATCCTGCTAATTATAGCTAATTAACTGCCGGCTGCCTGTGTGTGCCCGCTCCTGATGCAAAGCGGCGTGGCCTGTGGCATCTAATTACTCCTGCGCGCGGCAGCATGGCACCTTGTGCATGGGGACAGCCGTGTCCCTTAGGTCTTGGCTCTCTGTTTGCTGTTGTCTCTGCCTCATGCCCTTCTTCCCAGCAGCGCCGGGAACGGCATAGCCAGCAGCACCCAGGGGTGTGATCAGGGGCAGGCAGAATGCAGATGCGGCCCACCAGGCCATACTATCCGGCCCGCGGAGGCCTCTAAAAAATTTAGAGAATTAATATTTATCTGCCCCTGGCTGCCTGTCATGTGGCTCTCAACGGCTTGCCAAAACTCAGTAAGCGGCCCTCTGCCTGAAATAATTGCCCGCGCTTGGGCGTGATGGAGCAGCCATCTCTGACTGCCAGCCTGAATGACCAAGTACCTGGGCCAACTGGGCATAAGTCTGGAGGGAGACTTTGTGGGTATGTGGGGGCCTGGGCTGCCATGTTGTGCTGTGTGTTTTTGAAGGGCCTGTAGAAATGGGGCTTGAGTGTCATGAAAATACTGGTCATCAAATCAGTAGAGGTTGGGTGAGGTAGGACATGGAAGGACAGGGGGTTGAGGACTCGATGATCTGTAAGGTCCCTTCCAGCCCCTAACAACTAATGAAACTATGAAGCATTGGCATTGGATTATTAGCCATTAGCATTAGATTATTAACATTTGAGGTGCAGTGACTGCACGGCTAGCAGTGGGTCCAGGGGTTCAAGTCTCCCTCCAAACTCACGCCCAGTGAGCCCAGGTGACTCAGGCTGGGAGTCAGCGACGGCTGCTCCATCACAGCCCTGGTGTGCTGGCGGGGGAAGCTGGCTTGCTTTCCCCAGGCATCCGGCAGATCATAATTGACCGCGGCAATGCAGAGACACGGGGACCTGTTGTGCTAGGGGCTGTATGCGCACATGGAATAAGGAGGCAGCCAGATGAGTTTAAAGGCTAGTGGGAGCAGTACTGGGATAAGCAGGACTTGGAGCCCAAGCTGCTTGTATGGCAGCTTCTGGGAATTAAAGGCTGCCCCTGGGATAAGGGAGGCGGAGGTCTGGGGCTGGGAGAGGATCCTGTGGCTGGCGTTATAGAAGCTGCTTTTGGTTTGACCTCTTTGGAGGAGGACTGATGTGCTCGGGCGAGGGAGGGGAGGAACTGTGAAGTCCTCTGCGAGCAGAGAGCGATGCACGCAGCCACGGGGGTTAGTTATTGCAAGGAGCTGCGCTGCTTTCCCCTCTCTCTTCCCTCCTCTAAGCTCTTTTGGTAGATCCATCGCCTGAGGCCCTGGTGCTACTAAATGGAGCTGCAACTCAGAAAGCAAGCACGGAGGTTCAGAGAGCAGAGGCTGCTCCAGCTGGGCTCGGAAAGGGGACGCCTCACCCCACAGAGCCAGCGCCAGTGCTGCTCCTGGCTCTGGCCCATCTGGTCCTTTGGATCAGGGCCCAGCCAGGGGGAGGCGTAAACTGGGGAGCAGCTTTGCGAGCAGGAGGGGTGTCAGGGTGGAGGGAAGGAGGCAGCGGGAGAGAGAGAGTCCCAGGCAGAAGGAGCCTTCTCCTCCCACTACAGCTGTCTCGTCAGCACTGTATTTACAGCAGGGCCTCCCGTGGATTTCTTGATGAGCAAATCTGCTCTTCTTGATCTGTGCGGGGTTGCTTGCCTGGGTGTGAAGCAGGGTTCACAAGCAGCTTCTCCTTCACCCGCTGAAGCTGCAGGTCAGCAGTGCTCCGAGCCAGCCCTGGGCTCGCTGGTATTGCCGACACCAGGTTCCCCAACAGGTAGAGCTGAATGTGAGGAGGGTCCTCCAAGACCTCCCACCCTGTCACCATCCCAGTGGGGAGGTGGCCTCCTGGGTGGGTCTGGCACGGTGACATTTAGTTTAGAGGTCACCGTCCTATCTCCGGTGCCGTTAGTATTATACCCAGCGCGATCTGTTCAGTGGTGGTGTTTATTTGGACGGCCGTGGCCCCCAGAAGCCCCAGCCAGAGACCAGGAAACCACTGCACCAGGTGCTGTACAGACATGGAGCACAGAGGTGATCTTTGTGCAAAGCGCCCACTGTGTCAGTAGCCCCAGTAAAGCTGAATTTGGCTTCAGAGAGACTCCGTCTCGCCATTCCTTGAAGCAGCAAATGGCAGGATGGCATCTTTTTTAAGGCCATTTTTGCTTCAACATCTGGATGAAGCTGCATCGACTCATCGACAAGCAGGCTGCCCCTTCCCCAACATCTGGGGTTGGTCACAGGGGATAGGAGGGATTGGACCCCTGTTCTCTCTATGGCAGGGGATCCCCCTGGAGTCTGCTTTCCCCATAGGTGTGAGCCTCCCCCAGCCGTGACCCCATCCAGGGATCCTGGCGATGGAAAAGAGCCACAGAGCGGTGCAGGCCAAAGCCCAGGGGAGACTCAAGTGCTTCGGGACTTGATCCCAGCCTTCCTATGACCCTAACAGGCCCCGAGCCAGCACATGCATGTTGACTTCAGTGTGGCTGTGCACCTAAAGCAGCGGGTCTTGCTCTTTACTGGGGGCTCCAGGGGCTATTGCAGTGCAGAGGAAGAGGGCACCAAGCAGATCTAGGCATAGGGTAGAAGCTGCTGATCTCATCCAGCGACGGGGCAACGGGGATGGGGGATTTGCTGTCTTTGAAGGAGATTTGCTTTCTGAAGCCTTGAGGGAGGAAGAGGAGGGTGAAGGGGGACCAGCGATGAGAAGGAAGATCTGATGTCTTGGCTCCGGATGGCAGCATATGGTGGACAACATGTCATAGTGTGCAGAGGTTTCGGGCTTTGTTCCTAGCTGTTGGTGCAAGCCGAGGTGTTTGATGTTGGCCGGGAGACTCTGGCTACTGGATGTACGCTGCTAATTGCCCTTCGCTGAACCCTTCACTCCGCAGGGTGATTGATTGTCAGGCTGCCGAGTCGTGAGTCCTTAATCAGGATGTTCCCAGATGCTGCAGGGGAGGTGTTTGGTGTTACCAAGGTAAATTCAAGTGAGCTTCTCAGCTCCCAATCCAGGGTCAGGTCCTGGGGTTGGAGCCAAGGACTGGTCTTGGGTTGGGGAGAGACCTGGCGATGAGAAAGAGAAGGAGGGCCGGTCTCGCCTGGGGGACGGGAGGAGGTGACCAATGTGACGAGACTCCTGGTTGATACAGAGGAGCCGTGAAAGGCGTCCCTGCAGGCCGTTTCATGGCAGGCACCCCGACGCCAAGGCAGAGGGCACAGGATGAGCAGACAGATGGATAAGGGGTGGGCATGTCGACGGATCGGTGGAACAGCAGGTCTGAGCCATGCTACTAATCCAAGCACCAGCCTTGCAGCCCTGCTCTCTCCTCTGTGCTCACGCTCAGCCCTGGCGGAGGCACCGAGAGGAAAGCTAGCAAGGGCTGCCAGCAAACAGGACCCACGGCAGCGTGGCTGCCCCTGGACGAGAATAAGCTGGCATGGACAGGCCGTGGTGCAGCTGGGGATGCTGGCCTGTTCCCTTGGCAAGCTGGTGGGGTGGCATCCCCCTCCACGCTGAAGTCACCAGCGCGCTGTTGGGCCTGGTGAGTGTGACGCCGGGAAATCTGGGGCCAGGCAGCCGGCGAAACGGCTGTAAATTTTATCCTTGGCAAAGCCTGCGGCTGCTTTCTAAATCCCCCCTTCCCATCCATCAGCTCCTTCAGCCTGCGGTGTTTCCCGCTCGCGCCTGGGCCCTTAATAAGACGTGATTCACGCACTGCGCTTAATTAGCAATTCAGCTAACAGTTTGTAATTCAGGCACGACCCTGATTGCATCCGAATGCTACTTTATTCCTTCTCTGCCATGCACATTCTGAGCACTAATTATGCCTCTTTGGATGCTAATTGCTTTCCAGCCCTCTACCGCTGCTGTCTTTCTCCAGCAACGTTTATTTTTCATGCGTCCATGTGTTTAAACTAATGCATGGGAGGGAGGGAGAGAGGGAGGTAGCTAGGTGGAGCTGAGCCTCTGCCAGGGCCAATGCAAGAGCCTGGCACTGTGGGACAACGGCTTCTTCCTTGTCCTTTCCCTGCTCCTGAGGAGAGGGTATATGCTTTCACTAGTGCATCCGGCCTGAGGGGCTCCCCCTGGGTCTGACAGTCTGATGGTGAAGGATGGTAGCATGAATCACCACGGAGTCCAGATCCTGCCTGAGGGAGCCAGCCCACGGACCGGTCCCCCTGCCACTCAACTGGCCCACGGGGCAAGAAAGTTGAGCACCACTTGACCAGATCATCAGAAGAGCTCTTTTGGCCCCTAAAAGCTGCATCTCCTGCAAGGGCTTCAGAGCATAGAGCTGGTCCAGGTGTCTTGGCTTGAAGGTATAACTGCAGTCTTACCCACTCACGCCCCATTGAAATCCCTGGGCACGTTGCATATAGAAAATGCAAGGGGTCCACTGCCCTTGGCCAGCTTCAGCCCCAACGTGTGTGACTGTATCCTGCCTCTCAGGGCCCTGGAGCTGGCACTGTCTCCCCTTCCCTGTCCCGACCCGCCGTGTGGCACTGCTGCACGTTTGCAGGAGCTGCCAGGTGCAGAAGTGGCACGAAGGGATCTGCTGTATGCACTGTGGCCTGGGCATCAGTTTATTTAGCTCTGGTAATACCAGCTTGCCTGGCTTTTCTCTCAGTAAATTACAGGTTTGGGACAGAATGAGCAAGAACCTTTCTCTCTCCGCGACAGCTCCACTCTCCTCCAAACCTGTAATCTTGGTGTAATCGCTGCCTCCTTTCCTCCCAAACCCCGACGCACTCTTCTTCCCCGCCTTGCTTTGCGCATCGTCGGCCGTCGGGAGGCTGCCAGCGAACGCTTGCAAGGGAGGCACCATTTCTAGCTTCAGTGCAGGGGTCTCTTAGAGGGGACAGTCCTATCTGCCAGCATATGCATAACCACCCTCTGCTCTCGATAGCACCTGCGGTCAGGTCTGTCAGTGGAGCTGGGGCTCTTTGGTTCTTTAAAGCGGACGGCCTCGGATAGCAGATGCAGCTGTGTTGCAGACCTATAGTTAGCAGTGCCTCCCACTGGACAGAATGGCACAGTGGCTAGGAGGCTGAATAGAGCACTCTGCCTTTTATTTTTGGCTGTGCAACCATGGTCGAGTCCCTGCACTATTCCCTGACATAGCATCCCTGCCAGTGAATGGAAATCTGGACTAGTCCCCACTGCCCTGGGGGGCACATGATGGAGCCATTCATGTTGCTTCGAGGTCCTGGGGTGTGAGGACCCTAAACCGATGCAAAGGACCTGATGGGTGAGAATCTCTGCAGGGGGAGAAGAGAACCGCGCTCCTAGAAGTTCAAAGCCGAGTCCAGAGCCTGTTGCAGTATCTACCCTCGTAGGCAGATTCGCCGTGCCCCGGCTCCTTGCAACGTTGGGGACCAGGGGATGCTTAAGGACATGCCTGGGAGCGTCCTGGACTCTGCAGGGTGAGAAACCACCTCTCAGCTGTGTGCACCGAACCCTTCTCATTGGCATCCATCAGTGTCTCTGTAAGGGAGGCACGCTCGGCCTCGCACTGAGCCCCTGGGCAGGGATGGGTTTTGTGCTTCCAAGCCGATGCAGGCGGGAGGTCTCCTCCTTCCCCATTTACTGTGGGGAGCTGGACACGGACAGATGGCAGGAAATCATTTCTATCGCATAGCAACAGATTGGGAAATATAATTACAGTGCAGAGTGAAGCCTGCACCAGCTGCGACTCCCCATTCTGGACCACGGCGCTCGGGCGGGGATGGGAAACGGCATGAACTGGTCCAAGGGACTGGGAGGGAAAGCATGCGCGTAACAGAGCCGGCGTCCTCTCGTGCATTGTGTGCAGTGCGCAGGAGCGGAGGGGGACCCTCAGCATAATGAACTCGGAGGGTGGGAGGGTTGGGCTAGTCCACGATCTCCAAATGCTGTACGAGCACAAATGAACAGCCTGGTGACAAGGGTTTGGACAGTTATACGGACAAGGTGAGGCGGCTACTCAAGGCAGAGCTGAAAATAGCAACCACCCACAGTCCTAGGGTTCAGGCACTGGTGGAGGCATTTGATGAAGCCTATGAGACCCCGCCACAGACTTCCTGTGAGACTGAGGGCACATCACTTAGCTTCTCTGTACCCCAGAACCCACTCTGTACAATGGAGGTAATCCCACTTCCCTGCCTTACTGGGGGGAAATCCATTAGTGTGAGGTGTCCAGATTTTGCAATAAACCAACCCGTGTAAATATTGTATTTTCTGATGTACAGCGTGCCCCAAAATAAAATACGCACCTTATTTTTGAGATCCTTCCTTGTAGTAAGCAACTGAGTAGCAGCATCTAGGCCGAGTCTGCTCATTGCTCTGATCCCCGTGGCCCTGGCCACACGACATATATTAAACAATTAACTGGTTAATCACATCCTCAATTTAGCCCTGTGAGTGCCAGAAACGGCTCTTACCGTATTTCTTGCACAGAAGCACACTGCAATTTCCAGCAGCTGCTTTTTGGAAAAAAAGCTGTGCATTGCATGCAAGAAAATACATTACTTGACAAAGCTCTGAGATGGGGCTGAGCCTTGCAGCTCTCCAATGCCTCGGTGACGAATGCAGTGCGAGCACCTTGTTAGAGAGATACTGAAGTGACCACTTAATTCAATCTCCTGCCTAATCTGATCAAATGTCCAGAGGCAAATCACTTCTTTAAAAAAAATTGCACCACTTCCATCCTTTATTTTGATCAGTTTACAGTCATGCAGGGCAGGTGTTACCGGGTAATTAAATCAATAGCTACAGCGAGCTGCCCCATTAAGTTAATAATACAAAAGGTCAGCGTTTGGAATGAGGTAGAATTAAAAGGCAGCACCAGGGAGGTTACAGTGAAAGATGATGAGAGGCGGAAGGCGTGGTGTTCAGGCAGCGCTCTGGAAACCATAGCACTCGTCTAATGATTATGTGTTGTTAGGGGCATGTCTTGGAGCTGTCACCGAGGCTGGGGCCCTGTTGTGCTGGGAACTGTACAGACACATAGTCAAATAGCCCTGGTTTCAAAGCGTTTGCAGCTTTGAAAGATAATGCAGAGGAGAAAGGAAGAAAAGAGTCTCATTCAGATGCTGGACTGAGAGAGGGGGAGATTACAAGCCGTGTTTCCAAATGCTCTCATTTAGACAGTAAAAGAACGAGGCAGATGGTCTGAAGAGCCTGGCTCACCCGGAGCGGAGATCTTTGGAAGATCTGGTGTCACCGCGGGAGCGGAAAGCAGGCCCTGTGTGACTTGGCCTGGGATGCCCAGGGTGGGCCCTGGAGCTAGGAACGAAGTCGGAGTCTGCTGCGTGTTCGGGGAGGGTCCCTGCTCCAGAGCTCTCCTCCCACGTGATGCAAAGACCACAGAGCAAGGACTAGCTGCCTCTGTCAACCAGCAGGAGAGGAGAAGGTTCAACCAGTCACCTGAGAGACAGGGAGACGTAGTTTCATAGATTCATAGCTGGAAGGGACCTTACAAGATCACGGGGTCTGGCCCCCCTGCTCTTGGGCAGGGAAGAGACCCCAGCAAGGTGGGCGTCCAGGTGGGTGCCAAGGGTAGGTGACTGTGCCACCTCTAGGTAGCCATATTAGTCTGAAGTCAAGTAGAAGGCAAGGTAGATTTGCACCTTATAGACTAACCAAAGCTGTGAATGTCCCCAGAGACACGGGGACATTCGCAGTGGAGCCTCTGAGGGCCAGATTCCCACATGGGTCTGGATGGCACAAATCTGGAGTTATTCTTTTCAAGTCAATGGGACAGCTTGGGCTCTGCACCAGCTCAGAGCCTGGCCTGGGGCCTCAGCTGCCTTCATCCATATTCTCTGCCGGTCTTCTTCAGCAGCGCAGTGGGGCAGGTTTTCCCGGGAGGCTCGGCTGCCCGAGTCCCTTGCAGAGCAGACACAAGTTACAGACGTCGCTATATTTTGAAAGGTCTTTATCTGATCCCTCATGCAAGATTTTCACCCTTTGGCCATTTCGGAAGATGTCCAGGTCAGGTGAAAACTGTCACTTGTGTCTGCGCCCCTGAAGAGCAAAGGAATGAGAACTGGGATGAATCTTAGGAGGTGACTGCCCAGGGGAGTTTTCCATCTCTCGACTCCTCTGTGAAATCCGGTGAACTTTCATTTCTACCCGGGAGAACTTTTACAATCTTTTCTCCAATGCCTGATGCAGGGTGTTTGTGCCTGAAAGCTTGCAATGAAAGACATTTTTCTTTGCAAAAATCCTGTTGGTCTAATAAAAGATATCATCTCTACTACCAGTCCTGATGGTCTCAGGAGGGGAGGTGCTGTGTTGTCCAGCTGAGTCCTTTCAGCTCATTGCACCAGTGACCCAAGGTAGGACTTGGCCCCGGGGTGGGGGACAAGGCTGGCGCGTACGAACACACTCTAGCATCAGAGCCAACCACTTTCAAAACCATTTCTCGGTAACGGGGCCAGCCTTGACTCCTGAAATGAGCTCAGCTCCTGGGAGGGTGGGGCGTTCACAGGTTACAGGGCCTTCAGCCCGGAGCAGGAGCTTCCCGGCAGGCTTGGTTGTGTCTCGGGACTGGCCCCGGGAAGGGGGAGACCCCGCGCGCCTGATTTACCGCGATCCGCCGGCTCGTCTTGCGGCGAGCTCGGCGGCATCGCAGGGGACGCGGTAATGAAACTGACAAGATTTTATTGGGTGGGTAATTGATTCAAACAGCCTGAGCCGCCACAGCCGCTGCCACACCTGAGCAAATCAATTAGGGATGGGACAATATGGCCAGATAACTCAACGGGGAGATGTTTTTTCTGAGCCAGGCGGATAGCAGAGGCCATTCAGACCACCTAAAAATGCTCAGGCAGTCGGGCAACAGGCAGCCCCTTTCATCTGTATTGCCAGGGTTGGACCATGGAGGTTAGCAGCTCAGATCAAAGCCATCCGGACCGTGATTTCTCATCTTCCTAACCCCCTCTGAGGCCCACGAACCATCACCAGTGTAAAACCAGTGTGTGTGATCACACCAGCAGCGTGATGTAGCTTTGCTTGTGCTGGCCTTCCTCTGTTCCTTTGTTTCCACTCCTGCGCCTGTATAATGAGGCCTTCTGTTTGGACTGCGAGCTGCGTGGGGTGGATGCTCTCCTGCCTCTGTGCTTCTACAGCATCCGCTGCGAGGTGGCCTTGATCGTGTCTGGCTTTCCACAACCAGTGGAAATCCCGCAGCCCCCCAGAGCACTGAGCTTCCTGGGAGAAGAAAGGCTTGCAGACACCAGCCAGGCAGGAGAGGAAGTTATTTGCTGCTTGCGGGGAAGGTCATTGCATTTCCCCATGTGTCTGGGTATTGGGCTGGAGCTGGCTGGACTGAACCCCTTAGGGGATTGGACCCGGTCCTCCTTGGGCTGCTGACATGGCCCAGAAAAAGGGGTGGTGAAGTCTGGGGGCTCCCCTCTGCACTCACACACAGCCTTGGTTTGTAGTAAGTTGGGGTGGGGGTAGCGTCAGCAAGGAAATCCAGGCGCCTGTGCTCTGAGCGTGGGTGCAGCCCTTCTGGACCTCAGCAAAACTGATGCACTTTTGACAACAAAACTGGCACTTCCCCTTGCTCTTAGAGGCAGAGCCCACGCAGGCAGTGCCTTGCACGCCGTCTCTGGCAAGGCTGATTGCCCCCAGTGAGCTCGCAACTGCTGTGACGTGCCCCTTGTTCGAGCCTCACTAAGTTAAGAGAGGCGGCAATAATGGAAAGGTTCCTTGAGCAAAGCCTTGATTACAGCCCTCTCCAGCGGGTGAAGGACCTCCCTGGGAGCTGGAGAGGTGTTCCTGATTGCACTCGGCTGGAGAAGGTGGTGGCAGAGGCAGTCACTGCAGACAGGAGCATGGAGCCACCGCAATGTGACCCAGGTGCCGCAGGGGAACCGGAGGTGCTGGTTGTAGCCGTGTTGGCCTAAGGGCATAGGTTCTTCGGGTAAATATAACATCTTTTATTAGACCCACTGAGATAGTTGGAAATGTTGACTTTTGCAAGCTTTTGGGTACAAACACCCTTGTGCCAGGGTGAATTAGGGAGGCAGCCTGCTCTGGGTGGTGAGAAGGGCCAGGGGCAGAGGGAGGCAGCTGGAGACTTCTCTGACCCCAGTTTTTCCTTCTCTGATGGCATCTCTGCCCTGCCTGCAGTGGGGCTGTGCTAAGCTCCTGGGGCCTGTACCCAGACATCCATCCTGCCACGAGTCAGTGCTGCTTGCTCAGGGGCTGCTCCAAGGGCAAGTGCTGGGAGAGCCAGTATCGCTCTTCTTCCAGGCAGACTCTGTTGGGGCAGCATCCTGCAACGGGGCTGTGTTCTTGTGTTTGAGCACATCTCGGGGACACCAGCAGAGTCCTAAGGGAGGTCCTGTTCTGCCCACACACCCCAGGGAGATCACTGGTTCCCACCTGGCTCTTCCCAGGGGATCCAGGCAGAGCTGGCAGTGTAGGAGACCAGCCTACCTGGCCCATAGGTGCTTAGCATCAGGTGGGAGGGTGCACGTATGCAGGATATAGCCAGTTGCCGTCTTCCTCCCTTCCCCACCGGGAACGAGCCGTTGTCTTCTAACCCGGAACGAGGAGCTTTATTAGAGCAGGAGCGGTGGCTTGTTCCTGAACTCCAAGTCCCCTTCGTCACAGATTCCCGCCCCCCCACCCTGCACTGCTGCAGGTGTCTTCACGCATCCCACGGTTAATACCATTGGTACATGTGCGTTGAGAGCCAGCTATGGAAGCAGGATGTGACGGGAAGGGGATCCTTGATGATACAGCCCCTACCGGGCACCGTGCAGGGGACCCCAGCCCATGCAAGAAATTAACCCTTTGCCTTCTGGGAGCATCCTTCCAGCATGGCATTGGGTGATGAGCACTTGTTGTCAGCCCCTCTGTGCAAAGCTGCCATGATAATCTTCATCTGCCTGGAGAGTCCTCTGCTTTTGGAGGAAGCAGCAGGTGGTTGGACTGGGCAGAGCCGTGTTAACCGGTGGAGGCTGTGGAGTGCAAGGCATTAATGGGGTGGTGGGGGGGGTGCTGTATGTCATGCCGTCCCTCTCCCTGCTAGCAGGGAACTGGCCTGCCTGGGTCATCTCTATGCAGCCCTTGCCCACAAGATGGAGGCATTACTATGTGCTTTCTCCACCTGCCTCCTCGCTGTGGGAAGCGAGCGTGGTGTGGGCACTGCAAGCTTGCAGGGGGTGAGCGAGTGGGGCGGAGGAGGGGGAGCCGGGAAAGCTGCGGGCATCTGGAATGATAAACCAAGAAGTAGCAAACCCCCCCCCCGGCTGCAACTGCAGAAGCGGGCTGCAGCTTGAAATGGCCGTGGCTATTAACTGCAATTCCAGCTGGGCTCGCCAGCGTGCTGGGACCGCGGGCTTCTCGGCCCAGCGGGCTAAGTTTTAAAGGTGACCCGAAAAGGAGAAGACAAATGAGCACTGCACCTGTTCCCTTTCTCTATTTTTGCGTGCGGCCTGGCTCTTCCTGGGGAAGCGAGTTGGCTGGAGAGGGCGGGAGGGGGTCACGGGTGGGGGGGTTTTTGGCTCCCCACTTATTCCTGGCATTAGAAATTCTGGTCTCGCCTCCCCTGGCAGACACTTCCCAGGGAAGAGGATGTTGCAGAAGAGGAGACCAGCAGCGGAGGGGCTGAGGGAAAGGCATCTCTGCTGATCGGTTTAAAAGCCCAGGCCGGTTGCAGCCAATGTCACGCCAACACCTAGTGACCGGCTTGGACCAGGGAAGCTTTTGTGATGCAGCTCACAACCCCGCATCTCCTAGCTGCTGAGCGAATACAGGCTTGCCATTCAATTAGGTGGAACCAAGGGGGCCGTAGACGGTCGGTCGTCTCCCCGTCTCCTTTGGATGCTGCCCGGTTCCTCGTGCGGCCCAGGGCCCGAGAGCACTGCAGCAGGGTAGGGAGATGGAGGGAGTGGGAGGCAAAGAGGCAGAGGAAAGGAGCAGGGGAAGAGGCAGACCCTGGAGCTGAGCTGGAGCGCAGGCTGGCCGGCCGTGCAGGCAGGTGGTGATGGGAAGCCTGGAAGGAGTGTGCTGGCTGCAGGTGTGCCTTGTTCCCCGGCCCAAATGGCTCCTTCTGGATAGAGCTGTCCAAATATGTTTATTTTGCAGATAATTAAACCGCAATTATCTCGCAAATAACGCTAACGAAGCAACTGGCAGCAGAGGGATATTGCAAGCCAAGGGTGGCCTGCTCCCAGCCTCCTCCGCAGTGCCGCACTGGGCCGGCGGGCTGCGCCTCGGGACCTGGAAGGGTGGAGACCTGGAGGGGAGAGGGCACGAGTGAGCTGGCGCAGGCGCAGCCCCAGGGATTTTCTGCCGTGCCGCTGCCACCGCCTGCTCCCCACTGCCCCTCGGCACGATCGTGGGGCCGCAGATGGGGCCGGTGAGCGATGGAGGAGCCAAGCCCTCCCTCCCGGCTGGCCAAAGCTGGAAGCTGAGGTCCTTTTTTTTGTGTCCTCCTCGGTAGAGGAGTTCTCCCTGTGAAAGGCCACCAGAAAAAAGGGGTGAGGAGGGGGCTGGAGGGAAGGCGACCCAAATTTCCTCCTCTTTCTTAGCTGCTGTTGAATTGGGGGCAGGAGGGGAGTCTCAGAGCAGAGTCCTGCCGGTCACCCCCACTTGGGGTCTGTTGGATCATCGGGTGCCGTGAGCGCCGAAGGGCAGGGTCCCCGTCTATCAGCATCTCTATAGTGACCATCACCGCGGTGTTGAAGAACTGCGTGCAACACCTGAGAAGCCTCTGGGTTGGAAACTTCCCATCCCCGTGTCCTGGGGCGGGGGGACTGCCTGGCCCTGACGGCAGAGGCTGATGGCTCTCCTAGTGATTTGGGTTTGGGAGATCTGGGACACATCCCACAACCAGCAATTTATCCCCCAAGGTCAAAGAGGGCTCTGCTGTGTCTCAGCTGCTTCATGGTGACTGTCTTTGTGGGCGCTCTTCTCCCATGGGATGAGGAAACTAAGCCATGCCCCTCTTTCCTTGAGGGCTATGCAGCCTGGCTTTAGCTCCCACTTCCCCCCGGCTAGGAGTGTGCACATGGGCACTTACCCTGGCACAGCTCCTACGCACAAATACCTGCCCCTTTTTACTCAGCAGCAAATCCCTCATGTGTCCGTCACTTTGCACTGTGCCCTGGGGATCGCACCGGTCCCTGCCTCGTGCAGCGTTGTCAGGATGAATGCACAGAGAGACCCGGCAAGCTGCACTTTGGCGCTGGGGAGCTGACAAGTAGGAGGAAATGGAGCAGGCAAGTCCCTGTCATCCTTCATCAGCATCCAGAAGCAGGAGGCCTTGACTGGGAGGCGGCTGGCGCGGCCGAACTGGGAACCCCGGAGAGACAGTCTCCCGCCGGGCGCCTTGCAGTTGGCCACCCTTGCAGAGCGCTCCCCGCGGTCAGGCTGTTTCTTTAATGCAGATTCCTCATCCCAAGCACTAAAGCCGCGAAGCGTTTTATTAAACGGCATCGATCTGCCAAGCCGAGAGGAGGGAGCTGGTTTTTAAGGGTGATTAGGCAGGCATGGAGGTAGCGCCCCTCCTTCAGAACAGCTTCCCCCTTGCCGGATGAGCTCAGTGCCACAGCTGGAAATGAAGGCAGAGGAGAAGTGCAACCACATGCAAAAAGCGTGTCGGTGTGAGTGTGTGTGAGGGGGGAGAACACAGCCAGGTGGAGCAGGGGACGGAGGAGTTAGCAGGGGGTGTCATCCCAAAGTCCCGGGCTCCTGGGATTGCCAAGGGGGCAGGTGAGCTCTGTGGCATGGGGAACGGGGACCCTAAACCGGTTCTAGGTGGTCAGTTTTGGGGCTCTTGCTCGCTGCGGCGGTGGCTGGGAATGTCCTTAGGGCATGAGCTGGAGTCGCGGCAGGTGAGCCCTGGGTCCTTGAACGGGTGGTCAAGGCACCATGCAGGGAGGGCCCTGCCCCCAGCCTGGGCAGGGAGAGCCAGGTGCTGGGGAGGTTGAATGGGGGCTGTGGTTGCAGGGGCAGAATGGGGTGGGGAGACGGGATCAACAGCATGTGCCTCAGTTTCCCTGTTTAACACGGGGCGGTGGGCCATGTCTGTGTTGGTCAGGTAGGCAATGAGAGGCCGCATCGCTGGCCTCGGCCCCGTCATCGCTGCCCGCTGCAGCCAGGCCTTGTAATGGGAGCTGCACAGACCTTGTGCGGAGCTGGCGCTGGGCTCTGAGCCCGGTGCCCTGAACGCGCGTGCGTGCGCCAGCCTGCCCTTTTCAACGCACACTGAAAGGTGGAGGGGGAGGCAGGAGGGGCTCCTCCAAGGCCACCGAGGGACAGCTGACATTTTAGACGGCAGTCACACGGAGCACTCGCTGGCTGCATTTCGGAGGGGCTGGCGGCAGTGGGGATCATAATAGTCGTGCAAAGCGGGGGCAGATACCGGCTCCGGCGCTTTGCCGTGGGAATTTTGTAGTGCCCTGCATAGGGCGGGCTGGAAGCCCCAGGGCCAGTTTTGTGATGGGAAAGAGGAGTTGTAATGAAACAGCAAGAGACAGAGCCCCTGCCTCTCCCCCTGCAGTAGCCAGTAGCCCAGGGGTCAGGTCTCACGCCTGGGCTGCCGGAGCATGAGGGTCACATCCCTTGGATGCTGCCGGCTCTTGAACCCAGATCCCCAGTGCCCTGTTGAGCGCTGTGATCCTGGCAGGGTGGGGGGGACTTCCAAGACCAGAGCCCCCAGCCCACCCCGGGGAGCTTTCCAGACAGGGGCCGTGCTGAATGCCAGAAGTGTAGGTGAAGAGTCCCCCGATGTGGAGGCACCTTCTGATTTCATTGTGTTCGAAATCACAGAGCAAAGAGGTTCGACTGAGGCTGGCCCTGCTCTGGAGAGGGGGCAAGGGCAGGACCACTTGCTTACTTCACGCCCCTGACAGCTCGGAGGCGCTTGCCCGCGCAGGAGCCGTCCTTCCCTGGGGTGACCCCATCTGTGCCCCCGCCTTTCCTGGCATGCTCTGCGTGTCCTCTCCACCCTTGCAGCATCTTGCAGGCTGGAGCCATGACTGAGCACTTGGTGCCAACCTCAGATGCAGCCCCCGGGTGTGCAACCTCCCTCCATCCTCTGATTACCAGTAACACAGCTACCATGGAGCTATCTGCATCTGCATTGCCCTTCGCTGGCAGGACAATCTTCTCTGCTGTGCACGCTGTTAGTAGCTTGTGAGCGATCTGCGGGGACAGTAGTGCATGGACCGTGAAGCCTGGCTGTATTTTGACCCCTGCCTACCAACCCCATAGGCCAAAGCATGGGAGATGAGAGCAGTGCCAATGCCCTGGCCCTGTAGCAACAGGAAAGGAGGGGGAGAATAGATGCTCCAGATACAATACCACATGCATGGGCTCATGCCCACGTACCTTCACAAACACGTGGGCATGAGTGCGTGTGAACACCCCCCCCCCACTGTGACATGTGCACCCAATCCACACACATGCTGGGCACATACAAACACAGACGGTCCTCCCAGACCGGTTGGCACCTGCCCACCACCCTGAGGGCACTGAGCTGCACTCAGACACCCCTGGCCACGATAACGCCCATGGACATTTGGGAGGGATGGGCTGAGAGGTGTTTTGGGGAGGGCTGGAGGAACCAAGTCGGGATCTTTTTGCTGCCGCTGGAGCTGCGGGCTGCTGTCTGTGGGCTGGCGCTTGATTTTTCTTTAGACTGTTTCATTCAGTGCTTCAAAAACCACTCTTGAAATGGCCTTCCCCAGAGGGGGCCGCTGAGAATGGAGAATGGGGGAGAAAGGTAGCTTGACAGGCTGCTTTTATCACCCCTGTTAAATGACTGTATCGCTAACTGATATTTAATTATCTCAGCTACTCTTGTTAATGGAATTGCAAGGCCCTTGAGTTGTGTTTAAGGCAAAGGGAGCAAATGAATTGGGTGCTGAGTCGTTGTTCAACCCGCCGATTACGTGCGTGCCTGTGAAAGGCGGCGTAGGCCGTGGCTTGTCAGGGCAGCCGGGCGCAGCGGGGGGCTCCAGCTGCAGCCCGGGAGGGAGGAGTGGGGTGCAGGCTTGTCTGTGCCGTCTTTCCCTCCTCCAGTTCTTGCAGAGTGCAGGACTGCAGGTTGCATAGGGCCAAGGGGAGAAGACATCTCCTGGGTCCTGTCCCTGCCGCTGCATCTGACGTGCTGGGCGACCTTAGTTTGGTGTGCCTCAGTTTCCCTGCTTGGAAAGTGGGGAATGGGTCTATTTCCTGGGGGTCTGGGGGGCAGAAGGTGCTATAGGCATTTCGCTTTTGCACATAGCACCAGCAGCTTTGAGAGCACCTCGGATGTGGCAACATCCTGTCTTCCTGATGGGCGTTCGCCCCAAATGGCCAAGTCCTTTGAGCGAAAGGAGTCTTTATTTGCCACGAGCAGCGTAGGTGCTATGACACGTGGCAGGAGCAGTCCTGAACCCCAGGCGAGGCACTGGATACGCTGCTCCGCCCCTTAGGCTCCTGTTTTCTGCCCCCATATCAACTGTGGTTCCTAACGTGGCTTGGAAGTCACCTTCGGAAACAGAGCCGTGTTTGCAGCCCTTTTCTCCTAGCAGGGGAGGTTGCTGCCTCCCCAGGGCTCCTCTGGAGAGGCCTCCATTGTTTTAACAATAATTCTTTGTTTGCACTTCTACTGAACCTGTCAGCTGAGGCTCTCCAAACACTTTGCAAGCATTAATTAAGCCTCGCAAGCCCCTGGTGAGGTTGGTTAAGTATTATTGACACGCAGGAGAGTCTGCATATCTGGTCCAAGGTCACCCAGCCAGGCAGCGAGGGAGCTGGGAATACAATGCAGGCAGCCCGGCTCCCCGTACTCCTGCTCCCAGGCCAGGCTACGCTGCTTTTTCGCTCCTGTGAACCGTACGTGCCACCTGGATGCAAGGGCAATGCGGTGCTTAGTTCCCCGTTGCTCTTCGCTGTTTCCTGGCTGATTCAGTTGCAGGGAAAATGAGGTTGTCCCAGGCTGGCATGGTGAGGCGAGCCCTGCTGAGAGCCAGGGAGGCATTGCTGGTCAGTTGGGGAGACGTGGCCGCAGGAGGCAAAAGGGGTGATGGGTGAGCCAAGGGGGATGGAGAGGCCGGATTGGAGTCATCTCTTTCCCTTGACATACAGATGTTGACATCCCAGAGCCTCTGGGCTGTGCAGGCAAGACCCCAGCGCAGCCCGCATCAGTGGGAGGAACATGTTAATACTTAACCCGCTAACGCCACGGCTAGGAGGCATGAATGTGGTGCGAGATTCCTTCCAGACCCGCTGCACACGAACAACTGATGCCTTGAAGTCCGGCAACGGGCCACGAGACCTTAGCATGGTCAGATCCTGCAGGCAGGATGTCCCTGGGCCCCCCAGGGCTGCACGGAGCTGAGGCCCTGCCCCTCACATGTGGCCTTGGAGCCAGGAGCCCCAAGGCTGCCGTCATCCCCAGGCGCCCTGACCCTCACGGGACCATTGGAGAGGGGCGTGCTCCCTTTTCTAGCAGCGGGGTCTACCTGGGATGGCTCTGGGGGAAATATCCCAGTGAGGAGATGTGGCATCCCATATACTCATGTCTCCCCCCTAAGGAAGGGCAGTTGATCTGTCACACCCCCTGTGGGGGGCAAGCCCTGCCCAGCCATGGGTCTGGCTTCTGGCCTCTCCCTCCCCATATCATGGGTCTGTCTGTCCGCTGCTCCTACCCAGGCAGTCAGGCTTGGGGGGAAGATGGAAGGTGGCTGGTGACAGTGCCCAGCCCTTTGCTGTCAAGCCCCTGCTCGTGCAACAGCCCCCCAGCAGCAGCCCACGTTATTAGTGTGAGGCCTGGTGGGTTCCAGCACGTTGCCAACGGAGGGGAGGCCCCGAGTCTCCCCCACGCTGACAAACCCCGGAGTATGCATCGGAGGGGAGGCAGGGAGCAGCAGGGTGACGGGTGCCCGTGCTGGGGCATGGGGAGGGACAGTGATGGGGAGTGGGAGTGGCTTGGGTCAGATCTTGGGGACCTTTTCTTCGGTGCCGTCTGATGCCCCTCCTCCCCTCTGGCACGCCTGTGTGCAGGAGCAGCGAGTGTGCAGAGGCAGGTGGTCACACATCGTCCCGGGCACACGCCTGCCTGGGACCCAGAGGATGTGCATTCAGATGGCAGAAGAGGCGAATGCCAACCACCTTCCTCCGTATCCTGGGCAGAGCAAGAGACGCATGTGGCCAGATACCGGGTCATGGCTGTGCCTGAGAGCTCTTGACGGGGATATAAACCTGGGTCCCTGGGGCAGAGGAGAGGGCAGCCCTGAACGCTGCAGGGAGAGGCCAATTCCCAGGGCTGGGAAAGCCAGCGGGGGTGGGGTGGGGCTGGGTATGATGACCCAGACAGGGGAGTTGAGTGTTTGAGTTTAAGCGGTTGCTTGCATTTTCATTTTAGTTTTATACCCAAGGACCAGCTGTGGTTTTTGGGGTGGAAAAGAGGCCATAGGGGTGCCCGAGGGGCATGCCAGGTTTCTGAGCCCTGCCAGGGGCAGGGGTGTGAGACTGAAGCAGTTGAGACCACGAAGGCCAGCATCAAGGCATAGCAAGCGAGATGAATGGGGAAGGCTATATAGAGGATCGGGAGTGCGGGCAGGATTCGCGTGGCCCTAGGGTGCACTGTGGCCCTGTCCTGTCACACGGCCTGAGGGAGGTAACATGGGGCAGGAAGACCCCTGTGTGTGGGGGAGAATCTTCAGTTGCATGAGCACGGATGTGGGAGGCCAGGGCCCATCTGCATTTGCTCCTGCAGTGCCTCTGTATGTGTGCGCACGACCCCATCCTGTTGGCATGCTCGCTGCCCATGCTTGGGTGCATGAAGGTCCCCCCTGTTAGCACACTTGCTGTCTGTGCATGTGGCCACAGGAGCTGCTTCTGTTTGACACCCCCTGTGTATATGTTGCTTCCATTTGCACACCTACAGCCCGTGCACCTGTGTCCCTGGGACTGTCTCCTTCGAACACTTGCTGTCCATACATGTGTATACACATGCCAGCTCCATTTGCATGCTTGCCCATGCCTGTATATATGGGGGCCCATCCCATTTGCACACTCACTGCCCATATGAATGTGTACATCAGCCTGTACCAGTTGTATGCTCACTGCCCGTGCATGTGCACACAAGCCCATATTAATTGCATACTTTACCGCCCAGGCGTGTGCGCCCACTAGCGCATCCCATTTGCACATGCACCGCCCAGGTATATGTGCATGCCCCCTAGCCCATCCCATTGCACGCTTCCTTCCAGCCCAGGATCCACAGCCCCTGCTCGCTGTCTGCCTTCCTCCTTTCTCTCCATCCCTGTCAAGCAGCTCGGAGACTGGCAGCCCCAAGTTAAAAAATGGGGCACCACAGGGCTATTGACTGCTCCCAAGATGTACGAGACAGTTGCTTTATTAAAACAAGGCCTGCTGATGGCTGCCCCCGCCTTGTGCCAGGCCCACGCCGCCTCTCCCACTGCCAGCAATTGCTCTCTTGGATGCAGTTAATATCTTTCCCTGCCCGCCCCGCACGGGGATTGCTGTTCATTGATTTCCCCGTGTTTTTATTGGAGGCTGGTGCCGGAGGCAGCATGCTGACGAGTTGTTTACCTGGCTGCGTTGCTAGCTACGGTTTTAAACCCAGCACAGTGTTGTCAGCACCCCCCTGCCTCCCTACTCCAAGCCCCTTCTCTCTCTGGACTGGGGATTTGGAGAGGGGTGATCGAAGCTTATGCCATGGTGCCCAAGGCGGAGTGAGAGGCTGCCAGGTATAGTCCAGCAAGCTGGGTAGGAGTGGGGCAGCAGGTCCGGGAGCTCCCCAGGGCAACTGGGCCAGATTACTGCTTGCCGGGGTGTCTGAGCACTTATCCTCATAGCAGCCTGGGGAAGCAGGGAGTGGCACGGGGCACCGCGGCAGAGAGGAGCTATGTGGCTAGCCCAAGGTCACCCAGGAAGGCTGTGGCAGAGAAGAGACTTTGGAGCCCTGCTGGCTCGGCATCTTTTGTCTCTGAAGAACGTTTCCCCTGCCAGCAGCCCAGCACCCCTGGTAGGGCTAGTTGCAAACATTGGACTTCCATTTTGTTCCTGCTTACCAGGGTCATTTCCCATGAGTGAGGTTGTGTGGAGGGACAAACATAAGTAGCTTAAGGCCTAAGTGCCAGGACTCCTGGGGTCTCAGCTGTGCCACTGACTCCCCAGAAGAGGCTTGTCACTTCCTCTGCCCATGCCCCTTGTAAGCCCAGAGACAAGAAGGGGTGTTAGAGAGAGGAGCGGTCTCAGGGTCCATGGCCTGGCAGCTCTGGGCACTGACTGGGGAATAGGCCTCCGAGCTTCGGATATATCTTCCCAGCAAAGCAAAAGCATGACTGGGGCATGGGCTGGCCAGCCTCTGCCAGGGGAATGCAGCTCGCGTGGGCGGCTGGAGCCATGAAGCCCGGGCAGCCAAGGCTTCGACACATGGAAGCAACTAGACTCCGTAGCCAAGGCCTCTGCAGCATTTGCACGCAGGCTGCTAATGCCTGTATCACTCATATTGCCCGTATTACCGTATTACCCTGTGTGTGCTGCTGTTGTCACTTGTGTTCACTAGATGAAGCGAGCACAGATAAGCTAGCACCTGCTCCTGTCACACCTGCATTTTGCTGCTAGGCGCTGGCTTTGGAGAAATGTCTGAAGAAGCAGATTATCTCTCCGCTGAGCGTGGCAGCCTGGTCCTCTCCACCCCTGCGAATTCCTTCCTCCCTAACGATGCCCTCTGAGCCGCGCAGGGAGCCACGCTGGATCGATCTCGCTGACACGAGCGAGAAGTGTATTGATCTCGAAACATCATTTCACCCCCCCAGAACGCAGCCAATTAGGTTAAACTAATTAAAACAAACGACCCAGGGAGTTTCACTCTGCAAAATTCTCTAGGGCAGGGCATTGAATGAATGACTTGCAGATGAAGCAATGCTTGATGGTTTGTGTGTGTGTGTGTAAAGGGGCAGAACAGAATAATCTTAAATTACTCAGCACTGGGAAGATAACAGCTGATGTAAAAGGGACAGCGCCTGCCTTTTTTCCTTTTTTTCTTTTCTTCCTTTTTTTTTTTCTTCTTCGGAGCACAAAGATCTTTTGCTTTAAAATGGTTCACAGTGGAATTGGCAAAAGAGCCCAGAGTAGGAATGGGGCACCTCCTGCCCTGTGCGGCTTTGCAAATGCCCAGCTTGTGCTTTCGGTTGAGGGGAACGATGATGGGCAGAGCAAAATTAAAGCGTCCTGGAGAGAGTATGGTGTGTGCGACTCCCTCTTAACATGCTGCCGCAGCTCTGAGACAAATGTAGCTGCCATTTCTGCTGGCAAGCAGAGTTCTTGGAAATGTAATGGTGCAGCAGACAGGAAACAAATTGCCTCTGTTTCACACATAAATATGGCAGTCACTGATGGCTGGAGCCTCCATTGAACCTAGTGCCCCTTCCTTAAGGCGGGGAGGGGGGGCATGAACTAAGACTGAGCAAGAAGGCAGCTGTCTTGTTGGCAGCTTGGAGCCCCCTGGGATGAGGGCTCTGCAGCACACAAGGGGTTAAGCAAACTGCTTGCCATTTTCATCCACAGATGCTGCCTGTTGATTAGAGTCTGCATTGCGGGACATTAATGCAAAGTGTTATTAACCAGCTGTTTAGGAGGGTTGCCCAGATCAGCACAGGGCTGCGGGAGTCCTGGAGAGAAAGACAAGACTCTGGATTGCAATTTTTCCCAGCCTTCTCCTGGGAATTGTGGAGTCTGGTTAGAGGATTGGCTCCTTTGCTCCTGGCCTTGAAAGGGAGTGGGGTGGAGTCTGGTGGTTATAGCAAGAGACTGGGAACAAGGTTCTTGATGTCTATCCTTAGCCCTGGAAGGGGGTGATCTTAGCAGCTAGAGCAGGCCACTTGGGAATCCGGACTCCTGGCTTCCCTTTCTGACTCTTCAAGGGAGCATAGTTTAGTCGCTGGCACTATCCTACTTGTGCAAAAAGACATGCGATTGCAGTGCTTGAAAGGGCAAATATCGTGGTGTGTACATGTACCCTAGGATACCTGGGTTCTTGGTCCCAGCCTTTTGCTGCTGGGTGACTGTGGGAAGGTCTTTCTTCACTTAAAAGCGAATCTTGTCAGGCTTAGCCCAGTCTAACTTGCAAAGTGCTTTGGCATCCTTGGAGACAGGATGGATCATTCCCCCGCCGAAGCCCTTTCCCGCGTGGGCCTCGGGGCTGGGTATTTATAAACCTATGGAGTGTGACTCCCAGGGACATATTGACGCAATCATGTTTATTTATTTAAAATATTTGGCAGCCAGCAAGTTGGCGGAGGAATGCAAAATCCTGTTTGCATTGGATTCCTGCTGGATGGCCCAGCCACCCCGGCAGCGACTCGCCAATTAAATATCCATCAGTAACAAGGAAAACAAACTCGCGGGTCCCAAACACTCCACATTAAAAGTTAATAATACATCCAGCACCTGCAGCAATAGAGACAAATTAAGAGCAACAGTCAGCGTAACACAGTTGACAGAGGAGGGAGCAATTAACAGCCATAAAGCAATGAAGGGAAACAATTATGGGGTGTGCGTATACATACACACATGCATATGCATTAGAAAAGTCAACAGGCTGCCTCAAAAAATGGACTGCGGTTCACATCTCTGATACCCGGGAGCTAGAAAGGTGGAGGGAGAGGTGGCCAGTGCTGGTGATTAGATGTTGCCCTTCCTCAGAGGCGTTTCCAGTTGCCGGATGCTTTACAGAGCGATAACACACCAGGAAAGCTGTTACAGACACTGCAAAGCCAGGCAGGAGCTTTGCCCCCTTCTTTCAGGTAGGGAAACTGAGGCATGGGGTAGGGAAGCACTTCATCTAAGCGCCTTATCTAATCCTCTGGGAGAGCCCAGAGGAGCTTGCAGGCCACTCTCCTGCTCCAGGTACTTTTATTTCCACTCTGCTGGGAGAAGAATGGGGGGCCACACAGTCACCTTCCCTTACTTCTTACCCCTGTGCCTCTTGACCCCGGCTTGGAGGGGGATCCTGGGCCCTGTATGGGGAGAAGGGCATTCTGGGCACGTTCAGGCTGGACTGTCTCCACCAGTGCAGGGTCCAGAGACCCGCATGGTGGTGGGCGGTTTTTTAGGATGCGGCTGTTGCCCGTCAGGACCTGGATGGTCACGTGCTCTCTTGACCCCCGCCTCCGCCTCTCCAGCCACAGCCCCCTGTGCTGTGCCCAGGCTCCCCTGGCGCTCCCTGGTCCAGCCTCGGGAAGTTCCTTGGATCACCCCGTGGAGAGCTGGGCTGGGGCAGGTGGGCCACAGAGAGACATTGCTAGGAGAACGGCGTCTGCTCAGCAGAGGCAGGAAGAGCACCTGCCTCCAGCTGGGGGTGCAGGGGTGAAGCCCTCACCTCTCTTCCTGGGTCGGCGCGAAGCCCTGGCTCCACCAGACGTTCTGGCCCTAGCACGTAGCGCTCAGGATCCTGCACAAGGTCCCTGGCTCTGCCGGGTTTCCTGGGAGCTTTGCAGCACCTCTGGGTGCGTCTCGTCTGTCTCCACTCCTGTGGGAAGGACGAGGGTATCTTCATTTGCCTAGCTGATTGCCATTCATAGCTGATGCCAGGGCTGCTGCAGAGGGACATGGGGGCATCTGAGCATAGGCTCAGGTTCTGCTGCCCAACCTTTGTGGTGTGCGCTAGAGCTGAGAGCTCACCCTGACTCTGCTACCGAACTGCCGCATGGCTTTGGGCACATCCCTTCTTCCCCTTTGCTCTGCTCCTTTGCTTTTCTCCCCTCTCTCAGGGGGCGTCTTTGGTGCCGGGCACCTGTGCCATGCCCAGCACGGCAGAGCCTTGGCTCCAGTGGCAGCTTCTCGAATCAAAATGCCTCCTAATCTGGAAGGAGCCAGTGGCATTTGCTTTCCATTTGCATTGGTGGAAGGAACGAAAGACCCCCACCAGCATGCGCTCATCTCTATGTCTATGAGCCCTGGGAAGACTGCGGCGCCTTCCCCTCGCGGTATTGATCCCACATATTAAGCCATTCAATTATTTTGCTCTTTCAGGCCTCAGTCAATAAACAGTGAAGCTATCCAAGGGAACGACCTTTTCTGAGGGCCTGCTGTTGCAAATGAAAACCATGTTGCTATTGACCATCACCGTCTTCAAATACCACGGCAGGACCCTCTAGCTTGGCCTGTGAAATGCCTACCCAGGGAAGGGGGGGAAGCCAGATCCCCTGGTTTGCAAGATCAGGATGCCAAGCTGCGGAGGCGGGGGCCGTGGTGGGGTCGCACCTTCCCTCCAGTGTCTCCCTCCCTGCTAAAGGGCTTCAACCTGTCCTCCGGAGAGGTTTAACTTGGCCTCTGGCAACTCGGGGAGAATTTCTGCCGTGACGCCGCTCCCAGCGGCCTCGATCTTTCAAAGAGTGAGTTTAAAGCTTCTGAATGAGCGTCCTGCTTGGAGCTTAAGTTGAATAAGTCTGGGCAGCTCCAAAGGATTCATAGATTCATAGATTCATAGATGCTAGGGTCGGAAGGGACCTCAATAGATCATCGAGTCCGA